>NC_071611.1:83046230-83157804 GCF_024509145.1 Vidua macroura
GATGCATTGTTGGCTGCACTTCCCATTGCAGCTGAAGTCTCTGGCCATCCAATCTCAGCATCTGTCAGAGCATTTCAGTCAGCAGTCTATGGGACCAACATTTCATTGAAGCACAGAACAGTCAGCTCAAGACTTTGATTAATGACAGGGAGGACAACCCAGGAGCAACTGTAAAAGACTCACACACACCTCTTACGAGCCACTGAGACCAGCTGCACCATTTAAACCTGTGGCATGCAAGTCAGCTCAGAGGTTGCCCCCATGGTTGATGAGCTGGAGAGAGACTTTGGAGAAGGGCATAAAGGGACAGGACAATGGGGAACAGCTTCATATAGGCAGAGGGCAGGACTAGATGGTATATTAGGAAGAAATTCTTCCTTGTGAGGGTGGTGATAGACTGGCATGGGTTGTGCACAGAAGATGTGGCTGCCTCACCCCTAGAAAGTCTTGAAGACCAAGTTGGACAAGGTTGGAGCAACCTGGTCTAGCAGGAATTGTCCCTGTGCACAGCAGGGGGGTGGAACTAGACAGTCTCTTAAGTCCCTAAGAGCAGGCAGCACAGCATACAAGGAATGACACAGAGACAAGGTTTCTACTGTCACATGAGGTAGCAGTGCCTTTCCTGTCGTTTGGGTGTTTAACAAGCAGTAGCAGAGATAGCATGCTGCCTGTGCTCTTTCTGGAGGAATTCCGTTAGTTTTGTTGCTGTCACTCTGCTCAGACTCTGCATGAGTCTGGGCTCTGCTGGGCATCCCTCTGCACCAGATACTGTTTGCTGGGCCTTACAGGTCTAGGAGACACACCCACACAAGGATTTGCAATCCTTGGCGCTCAGCGGGTATTTGCACACTGTCTGACCAAAGCTTTCATGCCAAATATCTACTTAAGTCTTTGCTTTTTCCCATTTCCTAGCCTCATTCTTGAAACCTGTAGCATGAGCTTATGTATGTGTTCCTGTGCCCTTGAATCCATTAACTGCAGCAAAGTGGTTAATTATTTTAGCCTCTTTATGGCATCACTGTTAACATACTGCACATTCATATTTCCAGTCATATAAATGATAGTCTTTAAATAAAGTGGACATGTGTTATTGAACTCTTTATATTCCGAGCTGTCTGGAGCAGAAAAAGATTCAAGCGGGCATAAGAAAGCAAACAAAAAAGTTAATGATTCAGAGATAGAATACTATGTTTTAATCTACAGGGTGTGTGACAAATCCAAGAAATTAGAAGTTAAAAGGATACATGACTAAGGTGAGAGCCTCAGGACACATCTTCAGCTGCTGTAAAATTAGCGCCATCTGGGAGGAAGCCTTGCTGTAGCTAAAACAGATGGAGGAAATGTAGAGGCTCACAATGCCCACAGCATATATCCTCATAGCTGCCTTGTGGGGAGACCCAGGGTATCTGAGGCTGATAACTGCCTCTGCCCCTTACAGTCAAGAAGGAAGATTACCGTGCAGGAGTCCTCCCTTGATCGCCGCAGATCCAGGGGTGCCCCACAAGGGCTCAACACCACAGGGGAACATGAAGGGGTCCATACCCCTGGGCCTCTGACTTGGTATGGGGCTATCTTGCCACTTCGATGTGTTGGGGGTTTTCTATCTCCACCTGTTAATGCTGAACTGCCAATCTTGATGGCAATGAAATTCTTATATCCAAAAGAATTCTCTTCTGTGTGCATGCTCACTTGCACATTTTCCTCTCACGTGCTGTCAGTGAACTCATATCATGGACAAGGATACACATCTTCAAAGTCTCCCTGGAAACCCCAGCATACTCTGACATTCAGCTGGGTCTACAGCTCCTCACAAAATATCCAGATCAGGACCTCTCTGCCAGATCAGCATATGGGCATAGTGGGACACTTCTGCATGGAGATGCCAGGACTGGAGGTTATATGTGAGATCCTCCCCTCTCTGCCACTACCCCATTCCCTCCCTGCATCCTGAATCCAGAAACCATTAACATCCAGGGCACCCTCTGGGTGCTCAGCTCCACCCGCCTGCAGCTGGAGGGGAGGGGGAGGGGAGGGGAGGGGAGGGGAGGGGAGGGAAGGGGGAGGGGAGGGGAGGGGAGGGGAGGGGAGGGGGAGGGGAGGGGAGGGGAGGGGAGGGGAGGGGAAGGGGAGGGGAGGGGAGGGGAGGCGAGGCGAGGCGAGGCGAGGAGAGGAGAGGAGAAGAGAGATCTACAACAACCATCCAGTGCACCTACCTGCACTCTTCAGGGCAGAATCTTCCTTCTCCCAGGATTACTTTTAAATCTCTATTACAGCTGCACACTGAAATCTGGAGTGAAATCATTACAGTGATTCAGAAGATGTCTTTTGCACAAGTATTAAATGGAAACCACAAGTTGTTGCTGATGTTTCACTTTTTTAAGTAATGACTATAACATTGGCTTTGTCACTTCATCCCATTCAGCTATAAAAGGGGGAGTTGGGAAGGAGTCTTTTTGATAGATTTCTCAGACAAAAATAAAGTGCAAGTGCAGCAATATTATATTTGAGAAACGTTTATTGATTAAAAAAGGATAAGTCTTTCTACTAAAGGCAGATAGGAAAAGGAGCAAAGAGGGGAAAAGAGAGATAGAGAAAGAAACAGAAGACAGGGACAGCGTTACCACAAAAAACCCCATCTCTTTGTCAGCATCAGCTTAGCAGGCGGAGCGTGCGTGCTGCGAACTGCAGTGTATTTGCACAGCTCCCGCGGCGGGCTGGGCGCGATTTCCAAACAGTAGCAGGCTGCGTGTTCCTTCCGTCGGCGGGGGAGCAGGCTGTCTTGCCCATGGGCGTAATCCTGGAGCAGCTGCAGGCTTCCAGGGTCGGCGGCTGGTGGCTGAGGGCACGACCAGACGGCAGCGGCAAGCAGGTCGCTACAGGCTAGTGCTTCAGCAAGTTGGTGCACGCGGGCAGCGCAGAAACACAGCAGCGGTGGTGGTCGTGGCTGGATGCAAGCGGGTTCGTGCTGCAGACGACGGCTGCGGCAGGCAGCTGCGGGCTCGGCTGGGTGTAGGCTGTGGCGGCGACAGGCGGCTGTGCCCGGGAAGCACAACGGGGGCGGCTGGCTGCAGCAGCGACCGCTCCGTTGGGGAGGCAGTGGAGCACGAGGTCGTTGCGATGACAAGCTGGTTTGTGGGAACGGTAAAGCAGGGAAGCAAGACCATAGGAAAGAAAAAAGCAAAGGGGGAGGCGGACCGAGCGGATCCTACAAGTGAGACCTTGCTCCCTCCTAGCAACCCAAAGCAAAAGGGTTAGTACAACATAAAAGTGCATTAGCTACTTTTATGTCCTAAAGTTCTGCCACAGCTTGATTTCCCCGGCATTCTTTGCGGTCATCCGGGCACTAACCCCACCAGCAAGTGGGCAAGTGGAGAACTGGGGACGGGGCGGGGGTGGGGGTGGCAATTCGCAGTCTGATCATGGAGGTCTTCTCTGCCCTGATAGCTGCTAGGAGAAGCCTCCCTCGTGTGATAAATGGATGTGATTCATGGTGAATAAGTTGTACTTACATCAATAATTTGAGAAAATAATTGAAACAGTATACGTGATGAGTGCTATAAAGCAGATAAGTTTCTTCAAGAATACATGTGGAAAGAAGCAGGATGCAGGAGTTGGATTCAGCCTTGGGAATGGAGGAAATTAGAAAACTGTCTCCCAAACCAGAATTGGCATCAACTGAGGTTAAAAGACAACTCCCAGAGCAGGATTGACCTTGAATATGAATAAATTGGGACCATTCCAGACAGGGGAGTCTAAAATACTGGTCTTATGTATGAAATAAAGTTTATTTGGAACATAGTGCTTACTTGTATTATGCCAAGCTTAGTATGGATGCACCACTTGCCAGGTTATCCAGAGGACACATGAGGAAGACTTTCGGCCTTCCTCCAAGAAGACCCCCGAAGAGACAAGAGGACCCCCATAGCAACAATGGGAGCATGCGCCATGCAGTAGAGTGACGTAGAGTCCAAGAATCAAAAATAGGAGGAACTAATGACGAATATGTATTAGCATATAGTATACTATATATATATATACAGTATAAAAGTTGTGCTTGGATGCTTTTGTTCTTTGTATGGGTGGCAGGGTGACCTCCCCCTACCCTGATCAGTTTCGCTTATGCTTTATCCGAACCATTGCCAAATAACTCTTTGTAACCACTTCATTATATTTGATTGTAGTATTATTATTCTATACCACAATTAAAAATTGCTGCTAAATTTCAATCTCGTGATTTATTAAATTGGACATATGGGACCCCATTCATAACTGCTGCAAGCCCATTTATAGCCTCTGTAAGAATATAACATATGTTGAGGCATAAATAAAAATCAGATTGGTCTCTCTCACCCCTCCTGAAAAATGCTGCAATGAAGTGCATCAACGTACAACTGGATTCAGATTAGTGATGGAGATTATTTTTTCCTGATCTCTGCTTGAGCTTGAAAGATGTTGATTTTGTGATAGGCCCCAGATAAGTATTTCTCCTTTTCTTTCTAGAAGTGATAGTTATGCAATATAAAGCTAAAAAGAGATTCTACTCCTATTCTTGATTTTCTCTGCTCTTCTATGTCTAATGATATATCCAGCTTCCAAAATACCTCTGTGTGAGACCTATGGAAGGGCTCTGAGATGAAACTTAGTTGCTGAACGATCCTTACATTCAATCTCTGCACCAAGTTACAGCAGCTATAGCAGTCCCAGAATTTTGCATATAAAAGGTCTTTCCAGGACAGGTTTGCAGTCACTCTTCCTGTCCCTCTGTCATTTGCTAAGAAATGGTTAGAAATTAGGAGCTGCCTGCTGCTGCTGGGTAGTTCATGCTTTTCCTTTTTTTGAAATTAAACAATCCAGTCAATAACAAAGGAACAAAATGGGTGTTTTACAGAGAAAAGTAGACTTTGTTGAGGTACAGAATGCTCTACTCTTGTCAAGTCCCTTCCAAGGTGGTTGTCAGTTCTTGCACATCTGCCATCTCCTGTGGATCCCCTGAGAGCTGTCACTGCTCTCATCTGTTGTCATCGAAGAGGATCTCCTGCTTCAGTGGATGTCTCATATGTAGTGATGGTTGGGACTCAGTAGATACATCTCATCACCTCTTTGCTTGCTTTCATTTTTGGATCCTTAGAGGTCCAAGACAATGTTATTTGTTCCAGAAGATTCTGGGCACCAGTGCCTGCCCTTTGACTTAATGTAAGGAAGGTTTTTGGGCACTATGTTCTTTACTGTTCTTGTGCTTATAGCCATGTCTTCTGGCAGGCAAAAAAATGTGACCTGGCTGAATGCCTTTCATGTCTCCAAGGCAAGTGACAGTATTTCCACATCACATTTGAACATAGAAAGGGGCTATTTTGTCCATAATAAGTGTCTATTTTAGTCTCTGAAGCTCTGATTTCAGACAGCTGATTTAACAATTTAGTGTGCTGATGACTTTGCATATGAAGCCAACTTCTTCCCATAAAATGATGTTTTAAAGCTAGCCTCTGGACTCTCAGGATCTGCCTGGTTTTGACATGCTAGAATCACCTTGTTTTACCTCCCGTTTAAGAATAAAATCTTGAAAAAACATTTCTACAAAGCAGATTTGTAGTTCAAACCTCATTGAACTACAACTCATTGAACTACTACTCATTTCCCTCCCCTGGGCTTCCACCAAAGTTTGCTTATACATTTGTCTCTTTACACAGCACTGAAGCCACACCTTTTTAAGGTTCCCACCCCAGTGTTCTAGAACAGCATATAAGACTTTTGGAGGTAACAGTTTCTCTTTTTTTTTTTTTTTTTCCTTTTTTTTTTTTTCTTTTTTTTTTTTTTTTTCCTCATAGGAATTTCCCCCCATTTTGGTGCTACAATAAGGACAGGGTACTTAAGAGAGACAAAAGAAATTGCCAAGCTTAGGCGAGGAGGGCATCTGGCTGCAATTTCTCTTATCTGAGGGTTTCTCTCAGAGGGGCAGAGATACCCTCGAGAACTGGACTGGGAAAAAAAGGAGCTGAGGCAGCTGCTAGCTCTCGCTCTACTTTTCGGCTTCAGAGGGGTAGGCTGCAGTAGCTGTGGGAAGAATTCACTGCAGGGTTCTGTCTCCTGCTGCCTTCTCACCGTGAGTGGAGCTCTGCTTTTAAAGTGGGGTCGTTTGTACTGGGCCCTTATTAATACCCTGCCTCAACAAGCACAGAACCCTTTCACCATCTTCACAGGTGTCTCAGGGGAAACCCCCAGGTCCCCCGAGCCCCTTTCCCCCTTACAGGGTGTGTCTCCCCTCAGTGTTCTGGAGCCGGGCTGTTGCTGCCCAGTCCCCTTGCTGTTCCTCTGCCACTGCTCTGGGTTTTTCGCTACACTGTAGGCCAGGCAACTCCTGCCTGCTGGGAGGGTTCCAGATACAGCTGTGGAGTGTCTGATAGATCTCATCTACCGCTTCGGGGCTATGCTCATCCCTGTCTTCCCATCTTGCAACTCCGAGGTTCCTACATACAGGTCCTTTTGCTATTCAGATGGGACATCAGGATCGGCTCCTCTGTGAGTTCATAAGGAAGCTCCTTCTCCATCCCTTTCTGCCAGCTGCGTCCAACAGTAGTACGCGGAGAGAGACAGCTGAAACTCCTTCCACAGCGCCCCCCTGCAGCCACGGGGAATCATCGCACCCCGTCCTGCCCGGCTGGGAGCCACCAGCGCCCCTGCCGGCTGTGACCGTAAGTACACCAGAAGGGAAGTGCCTGCAGTCAAGAAGGCTGCCACTTGATTTCTGGTTTTGTTTGTTGTTGCTGCCACTGTTGTTGTTTGTTTGCCTTGTTATACGTAAAGAACTGTTATTCCTTTTTTCATATCTTTGCCTGAAAGCCCCTTAATTTCAAAATTATAATAATTCAAAGGGAAGGGGGGCATATTTTCCTTTCCCAAGGGAGGCTCCTGCCTTCCTTAACAGACACCTGTCTTTCAAACTAAGACAAAGATGAAATTTTAAAATACCGCAAAATTTATTTTCAGCAGCTGAGCAGTTTGGATTAGATTTGCAAAGATGTTCAAATGCTAATATCTGTAATGAGTCCTGTCAAGGCCCTTCTGGAAAGCCACTTCATTTTGGGATTTTTCTCCTTACCCCCAGCTGGGGTGTTTAGTTGATGCCTGTAGGCTCAGCCAGTGGAGGGGCAGAACACCTTGCAGAGGTGTTCTTAAGGCAAAATGCCTTAAGAACTTGACTCAGACTGAACACTCATGTGGACACTGAGAGAGTGCTAACTGGATCTTCAGAAATCTTGAGAAGTATACCAAAGGTTTGATCTTCACACTGGTAGAGACATACATTGTATCAGACTAGGTGCTAACTTCACAGAAAACAACCCTGTCCTGCTTTCACGGGTATCTGAGGACATTCCATCCATGCGTCTCCTTTGCTTGTATGTAGACTCCATCCCACTCCTGACCACCAGCAACCTCTATGGTGACAAGAGGTGAATTCAGAATTTGAAGTTGAGTGGACTTGAAAATGTGTGGGGTACTTGCCCATGGCAGCAAGCATGCAGCCCACCAGTCTGCTCTTCAACAGCAATGCAATTAGCAACAACATATCTCCCCTCACTCCCCGCTTTCTGCACTGTTTGCATACTTTGGAGGAATTCTTCATCCCATTTCGAGCCCAAGAACCTGACCCCACTGAATGGACTTCTTTGCCTGCCTGAAAATATCTCAGGGACTCCAAATGCCACAGAACTGCATACTTCAGTTGCTCTATAAAGAAAAGGAAAGGAAAAAAAAAAAAAAAAGGAAATAGTCTCCTTTTCTCAGTGCCTGTTTTTCTAACAGCTTATACCTGGTGTACTAAATACAAAAAACTCTCTGAGTGATGTAAAACTCTGTAGCTTTAGCATCATGTATGTCTTCTCCCACTGTAAAAACAGGGAGCCAGAGATCTATTTTTAATAGATTTCTTGGATGAAAATAAAGTGCGAAATCAGTAATATTATATCTGAGAATTGCTTATTGATAAAAAAAGAGTAAGTGTTCTTACCAAAGGGGATAGAAAAGAGAGCAGAGAGAGAAAAGAGAGACAGAGAGAGAAACAAAAGAGGGACAACGTTACCACAAGAATTCCAGGTGCTCTGTCAGCATCAGAACAGCAGGCAGAGTGTGCGTGCTGCAAGCCGCTGCAGGTGCATAAGGCTTTTTTTGAGTACCTGGGCACAATTTTCAAGCAGCAGCAGGTTGCATGTCTCTGCCATCAGCAAAGAGCAGGCTGCTGTGGCTATGGACGCACAGCTGTGGGTTCTCGGGGTCGGGACGCAGTCGCTGTGGGCAGCGGTGACTGCAGCTGCAACATGAGAAACACAGCGGCAGTGGCGATCATGGCTGGGTGTAGGCAGTACCTGCTTCATCAGGGAAGCAGCAGAGCACCACGTGGTTGCAGTGATGAGCTGCCTAACAGAAGCAGTGAAGTGGGGCAGAACAGGTCAAGACAGGGAAGCAGGACCACAGGAAGGAAAAGGCGAGGGGAGGAGGACGGCCAAGCTGACCCTCCGAGTGAACCTCTAATCCCTCCAAGAAACCCAAAGGCAAATGGCCCCGACTGAGTCACAGTTAACTGCTCTTATCTGCTAAAGCTCCTCCCACAGCCCGATTTCCTGGGCATTTTTCCCAGGCATCCGGGACTCTGCTCTGCTGGCCAGCAGGGAGTTGCTCACAGCCCGATCGTGGAAGCTTTCTCTCCCCTGGCTGGCTGGCAGATGAAGTCCCACTGGAGACAGGGCTGCCAGTATATGTACAGCCCCTATCGGAATCCTTCACCTCATGTATAACATATATTGAGGAATAAATAAAAATCAGATTGGTCCCTCTCAATGTAACACCTGAATTATGACAGTATGCTGCTCTATAGCAGTATCATACTATGACTAAATCACTCTTTTAAAATTACCTTCTTCTAATTACCTTTTTTCTCCCACTGAAGTTTAACCACTTCACGACATATAAATGTATCTTACTTTATGTCTTTGCAATTAATGGAAAAATACATGATGTTTTCATTTCTCCCTTTTTACCACTGAACACCACAGAAAAAAAATTGAAGTTTTGTAACACAATCCTCAAATCCAGGTAGAGAGTAAGAAATTACTTGCCCTTTATATGTACCATACAATATAACAAATCAAAAATCAGTTGCTTGAGTACAACTAATGAATGTCCTTCTACACAAAATGCAAGACTTAGGCAGAACACAGGCAGATGCTGTTAATTAACAGCATCTGGTCCTCCAACCATGGTGCTCCCAGACAGCACTAGGTCTTCAACCATGGAGATCAGCAGCATGGATACCTATTTCTCCCATAATAAATTAATAAAACACAGCAGAATTTGGTCTAAATTTACCTGTCATAAGCAAAGGCACTGCCTGCTCAAGACAGAGGACAGAACAAAGTGTGTCTTGCTGAGCATTTCTGCTGGATTAAGGAACTAATGCTCTTAATCTGCAAAATGACAGAAACCCACAAAAGCAAATCTTGAGTCATAGATGAAGTGTTTCTTGGGCAGCTGTGATGAGTCTTCTGCCCCACCTCCCCTCCCCCCAGTTTGGGAAAGATTTTGACAATGCAGAAATAAAAATTAAGAAACTGATGAAAGGGTATCTGACACAAGCTATTGACCAATTAATGCAGAAGGTAAAAAGCACACCTGTTCCTGAAAATTATCCATAAGTCTACAGGTATTGCCACCTATGTACAGCAAAACTGTGTTGCCTTAGTTGTCTTCAAACTTAATTAGAGCAGAGAAACACCATTGGTAAAAGAAAAGTGGTAACTAGTGTGTATGACTGAGGTTTTAATTATAAACACCCAGACCACTAAAGCCAGGTCTTCCCGTTACTGTTCTGCATTTTGCATCAGGCCACACTGAAGTATGGTCCCTCTGTCCCCATGAGCATGATGGGCTGTGATGCTGAAAGTGCACCCTTTCATCATCTGTCTGATGAGGAGAGGAGCCCTCTCATCAGACCCTGAAAGGAGCTGTGGGAGGGCAGTGTAGCTGGCTGAAAGGTCATCCTAAGGACAGAGCAGCACCATGCAAGCCAACATAATCAGGAAACTGATGCTGGGCTACAAAATCCCTTCTGGAGCTTAGGAACAGAGGTTGCAACTGCTTGAACACACTGCTCCAGCATGAGGTGGAGCACTGCATATCAGCACTGCCCATGCTGTTTGGGGCAGTTCAGCACCCCTGAACCCCATGGCAGCAGCCTGTGAGTCCTGCCTGCAGCAGTTGCCCAGGTGACCTGAAGAGCACTGTATCACTGCCACACTGGATGCAGCAGCATCTCTTTCAGGAAATCAAAGACAAATCAGACAAATTTCCATACAAATCCAAGCTGCATCTCTGTACTAGTTTTGGCTAGGACAGAATTACTTTTCTTCCCAGTAGGTGGCACAGTGTTGTGTTTTGGATTCGATATGAGAACAATGTTGCCAACGACACACTGATATTTGGTAGGTGCTCAGTAGTGCTTACCCTAAATCAAGGACTTTGCACTGTCCCATGCTCTGCCAGTGAGAAGGTGCACAAGGAGCTGTGAGAAAGCATGGCCAGGATAGTTGACCCAAACTGGCCAAAGGGACATTCTACACCATAGATCATTCTATCTTGTGTCTATAAACAGGGGGAAGTTGTCCAGGAGTCAATGATTACTGCTTTGGGAACAGGCTGGGTATCAGATAGTGTGAGGTCAACAATTATACTGGGCATCACTTGTTTCTCTTGGGTTTTAGTCCTCTTTCACTTGTTCTCCTTTTTTTACTATTATTATAATTATTATAAGTAGTATTACTGGTATTTTATTTTAGTTTGTTTCGATTACTAAATTGTTCTTAACTCAAAAAATCCACTGTTTCTTTCTGATTCTCCTCCCCACTGGGTTTGTGATGGGGGGTGTGAGCAAGCAGCTGTGGGGTACTTAGTTAGTGTCTGGGGAGGATTAAAGCATGACAACATCCTGTACAGTTCCCCATACATCATCTGTGCCACTCTAAAATCTCAACAAAATCCATGAAATGTACATAAATGTGAGAGGAGAAAAATCCTGGAGAGTCTCTCAAAGACTGCATATTTGTTTACCCAAGTTTTCTCTGTGAGGGGTAGGCACAAACAGACAGAAAACCAGGGAATATCTGCAGGAGCAGAGGCAGAAGTGGCACCACCTGACTCACACGTTATAGGTCCATTCTCTCTGAATCTTGGAATTACAAGAGTACCCCAGGCTTCTACAGTAAGTTACAGAGGTTTCTTGTATCATCTGTAGCACTTCTCAGAATTAGGTTTTCACCTGAGTTCAGTAGAACTTCCTATAAAGCCTATACACTGCATTCTGCCTCTTGTAGTGCTGGAGTTTTTGCTGTTGCCACTTCATTTAGTCAAAAGTACTGCTAACCTGAAACGCGTTACTGTTTTCCCAGATTTATATTGCTTTATTAGTCCACTTCATTACTTAAATATGTACTTGAACAACCACTCAGTTCAAGTACAGGATACCTTTAGATGTAATACAGGGGATCAGAACAAGAACAAACCCCAATATGTTGCTTTCCATTTTTGCAGACACTGTGACAAGCTTCCTTACAGCCATTAGACAGAAATGGCAGGCAAACTATGTTCTTGTCATCAGCCCACTGCATTGTATCACAAACCACAAAAAGCATGATGATGTTGCTTTCCAGTAGAGTTCAAACAGAAAAATATTTTTGGTGTAAATGCAAATATTAGTGCAGTTGTGGTAGTGTGTTTTTTTTTAAATTCATGTCTGCCCCCTGTTCTCCTCCTTAATCCCCTCCTCTCCTGAGCTGCCAATCTTCCCAAGGTCTTCCCTAACCCCCTCCATTCCAAATTGTCAGTCCTCCCTATCCCTACCCCTCCTTCCAGAGTGTCCCTGTCCTTTGTTATACTCGACACCCTAATTGTTACTTTGTGTTATCCCACTCTCCTATTTCCCCTGATAGGTTTACAATAGTTTAGTCCCACCTTAGACCACTCCCCCACTTGACCCTCATTGGTTAATGTTCCTGCACCCCTCCTCCTGAGTTACTGGATAAAAACTTCTGTTCACACACACCCCCCCCCCCCCCCCCAATCTTTGGTTTTTGGTTTTATTAAATAAACCCGTTCAGCCTTTACACCAAAGACCCGTGTCTTTGTTATCTGTCCCTGCACTGAACCTGCCGATACCTGGGATTGCAGAATTCGCAGGGGGACGGCTGCGCCCCTGCATTTGCCGCCTAGCACGCCCCCGATGGCGCGCTGTGACATGCAGTCATGCTAAAAATTGTTTCCTTGATTAAAAGGAGTTCTAGCCACTAGAAGAAAAAAAGACAATACCACTGCATGTTCCTGACAGGTTCTGCAGCAGAGAGAGTTATTAATCCTGTTTAAATTTGCTAGAACTATGAACATATACAGGCATAAAATATAATCACTTGTGTTTTTCTTTAAAGGTCCAGGACTGAAGGTGTTGGAAATAATAATTCACAAATCACTGAGCAACCACTTTTGGCGTATATAAACTTCTGATCTTTTCAGAAAATTAACAAAATCAGACATTCAATTTGTGATTGAACAGAGACTGTGTAAACTGATGTAGGTTTTGCAGTTATTTTAAGGAAGAAATTAGGTTTCATTTTAAGGAAAACAGTGTGTTTT
Organism: Vidua macroura; assembly: GCF_024509145.1. NCBI lineage: Eukaryota > Metazoa > Chordata > Aves > Passeriformes > Viduidae > Vidua > Vidua macroura. The sequence continues at coordinate 83,058,903 of NC_071611.1, forward strand.
TCCCTAGCTAGACAAACGTTATATTCTTGTGTAATTTTTTCTTAATTTTTTTCAATTTAATGATGGTATTCACTATACAGCTCTTGGTCGGGTCACCTATTATCCTTCAAAGCCCACACCCCATCCTCCATGTTGCTTAGAATGGGTCTCAGTTTGCTGCCCTGGCACTACCCACCTTGTCCACCCAGCCTGCTCTTCTCACAGTACACACCATGCAGTGGGTGGTTTCAAGGTGCACAGCAAGCTACTGTGGTTGGCAGTGGAGAGGGATGGGGAGATCTTCTACCCCAAGACAGTCTGGTACTGGATGTCCCTGTGCCTGTGGGAGCTTTTTCACCTCAGTGCTCACATGTACACTGCTGTGCTGCAGTCTTCCAAACCAGTAAAACCTCTCAGAGTCCTCCGCCTCTGCCATGCAGAGCAGCCATACTGAAGCTAGCCACACAACACTCAGGCTATTCAGGCTATTTTAAACACATTTGTGTGCCCCCTACCAGGCTGTTGCAAGGTGAAAAGGCAAGAAAAATCACTGAAATGTTTAATTGTGCCTCTACAAGGGCTTTCCAGGGAACCTGAGCATGCTCTAACCTCTACACCCCAGTGGTGTCTTTCACACGGGAGGGAGACTCCTAGTGTAGTTTTAACTGTGCTTTCTCTTCCACAGGGTGGGGATGTCCAGGATCCCTGGCCCCTAGCTGGGGTGGCAGCCAGTGTGAGGGGCCACAGCACAGTGCTCCCCAGAGGTGTTGCAGTCAGAAACCACAGACCAGTCCCCTCCAACAGGCAACTGATTGGATTAGGAGTCCTGTCTGACAGCTTGTCTGCTCAGCCACATGGGCTCATCAACCTCTCTGTCCTGCCTGCTAATAAACTCAGCTCGTGGGACTATTCTGCTTGATGATCTCTCCTTGGGGAGTTTTTAAAGCTTTGCTCTGTGAAAACTACTTGGAGTCTATTAAAATTGCAGCTCTGGTGTTGTCATGTTGTCCCGGAGAGTCATGAGAGGTGCATGTCACCCAGGTGGAGGTGACTATTACATATTCGAGTGAAAAAACAACCCCCTGCTTTGGGAAGAGAGGCATTCCTGCCAGCAAATGAAATGGAAGGTGCTTATCTGGGATAAGGGATGAGCCTTTAAGGGATGAGCACGAGGAAAGGAGATATGACAGTGTATCACTGTACCCTTGCTTTGCTGTAGAAAACACCTGTGATGCCTTTGCTGAAGGGATTAAGCAAATGGGCAACTGTTGTCCCTGGGCTCTAGGTCATCATCCCTATGTTGCTGCTTCTGCTCCTCACCTGCGGGTGCTGCCAGCTGGCTTTCCAGGCTGCAGGAATTCAGTGACAAGCACCTGTTGGGAAAACTGCCTACTCCACAACTTTGGAATTCAGCATGGGATTCTGCTTCAGTACATCTACATACACCAGCAATCATCTCAAAAAGGACACTGCCTGAATAAATCAGAAGACAGCAATTGTGGGATCTATAGTATCTATAGAGGACATATAAAGAAGTCACAATTTTAATTCTTTTCTTGGATTCACCTTTGGAGAGCTAAGGGGAGGCAGCATGAGAAAAGCTGAATGCAGAAAAATTTAAATCTTCCAGCCTGTGATGCTGCTGTGGCTTTTGCCTCAGCAACCACAATGAAAGGACCATAAACTCCAATAATCTTTGTTGTTGAAGATAAAAAAGTTAATGAATGCAGAGTCTCAAGCTTAGTTGATGCAAAATATTACAGTGAGATTTCAACATTTGCTTTCATTGGGCAGCCAGCAGGAGCAAATTCTGAATTTGTGTTAGGCTTGGGAGAAACTTCCAGCATCCTGGTATCAACAAGGTATCAGAAACATATGAGCTGTTCAAATGTCCAGAACATTCAGGATTCACTTGAAAAACTCAGAAGGAATGAAATTGTGTGTCTGATCAGCCATATTAGATTATATAAATAATTTAAAATTATGAACAAGCAATCTTGGAAGCTACGGAGATCTGCTCTTCCCTTTGCAAAGGCCCATCTTTCTTTCCCAACAGAGTCACCCCAATAAAACTTTCCCCTAATGCACAATCCTGTATGGAGAGTTGGGTTTGTGTCTGGAAGCTGTGTGCTTTCACCCACAGACCTATCAGTTTGTAGTGCTGTCTTGGAGTGACTGGGTAATGATAAGGTATCCTAAAAATCATTTGATGCCCAAAAATTGTTGTTGTCCTTTTAAGACCCGGCAGTTGGGAATCTGGGTGGGGGGAAGTTGGCTTTCGCACAGTATTTATAAAAAACTGCCCATCTAGGCTCTGGCTCCCTCACAGCTGAGGACAGAGTGTGAGTTTTATTTTGCTGGCAGTTTGCTTGGTGCTCAGACAAAGGTTTCTTTTTCCCCATTTTTATTTTGTTTGGTTTTTGGGATTTTTTTTGTTTGTTTTCTTTTTGTTGTGTTTTTGTTTGTTTTGTTTGTTTGTTTGTTGTCATTTGTTGGTTTTTGTTTGGTTTTTTTTTTGTGGTTTTGTTTTAGTTTTTGTTTTGGATTTGGATCTTTTTGTCCATGGTTTGAAAAAAAACTGCGGTGGTGATATTTGGTGGCTGCCTGAGGGAGAATTCTGCAGCTGCTTGCTAAGGAAGTGGCATTGCCATTAACTGCATTGATCTGGGAAGAGGACACCAGGAGTGACCCTAGCATAGCCACCCTGCTTTGACTACTGCTGCCAGGAGAAAGATGGAGGGGAACAGAGAACAATAAATACAGGACATTTTTTCTGCTTACCACTTTGCAATCTTCCTCTTCAAATACTTCAGAGAAGAAATGCAAAAGCCAAGTACTGATTGTCATTGTGTTATTTCAAGTTTTCACCAGTTCAGAATGACAAAGTCAGGTCTTGCAGCTCAGGCGCAAGGCCTCTGTGCACATTCTGCACAGCTCTGCCTAAATTTAAAATTCAGGATCCTTTACTTCTTGGACCCTTTACCTGCCACATTGCTGTGACAACTGTGACCACCAAAAGGACATGCTCACACCACTAATGTTTTTTCAGCTTTAAAATTAACACATATTCACATCTGTTGTATAATTCCTACACATCCTTACACATATCCCTCTAGGGTAAATTTCAAGGGGAAAAAATTGGTTTCTTCCATTATTTCCCATGTGCCATATTTTCACATTGGCATAAGGGGAAAAAATAATTGTGGAAGAGATCATGCTTTAATTCAAAACCTTAACTGAGACATTAATAAACTGGTCACAATTTGTGAACTGTCTGTTTTCCCCATTTACCTTATGTTCAATGTAAAACACATTAAAAAATGAGTATGAATTTCCATATTCTAGGATGTGGAAAATAGCATGATCCTCAAAGCCCACAGTACTTTGGCCATGATGATATCTTGGTGAGACTGTGTCTCTCAGTGTAAGCACAGCAGCTTCAGCTTGTGAGCAGCAGTGGCCATTAAAATGATGTCATGTGCAAATTGATCACAATATTTAGAAAACAGCATTTGGGTGATCAGTTGCAGCGTTTTGACTTGGCTATAATTGTCTTTCTAAGAAGACTTAAAGCAACTACAAAATCAAATTATTGCATGGCTGTAGAACTGGTTGTAGTTGTACTGTCATGTTTTGGTAACTCAAGGGAATTATCTCTTGGAGATTTCTGTTACGACATGCTAATGTTTTTTCTGTGGCACCTGTCCATGGCAGGGGTGATTGGAGTAAGTGACATTTAAAGGTCCCTTCCAACCCAGGCCATTCTATGGTTCCGTATACCACCTCTATTATTTGGTAGAAGGTCAATCCAGTTAGTATTCCAGATCTCCTGTGAATTTTGGTAAAAAAAGCAAAGCAAATTCACACATTTTGTTACATTCTAGTATGAGTTTGGCATTGGGAAGGGTAACCTGGTGGCAGCAAAACCTGCAGCAATAGTGAGGTTTGCTCATGGTCCAAGCTCTATTTTGGGATCAAAATAGCCTTATACCCCTAAGATCTATGAAGCCCTCACAGCTTGGCGACAGGAAAAATGTGCACCTGGAGTTTCAGAGGATACACTTGATTTTGACTCTAATTATTTGTGGGAATGTGGTGCAGAATGGCTTAGGGAGCAGTAGTAGGACAAAGCCTTGGATTTGGTTGAACATTGGACACTTGTGTACGTCCAGCCTAGGGCAATAGTCCCTTGACGTTATTACTACCTCCATGCTAATTTGTGTGAGGAATGAGTGTCCTTAAAAGTGGTTGCTAGCAGACAGCTATCTATGTCTAGTGACCCTCTAGACACTGTATGAGTTTGTATTATCAGTGCCTGACCATCCTCACAGCAAAGAATTTCTTAGTCATATCAGTCTGGTTATAGGTTTTAATTACTAAGTATATAAAAGGTTTGGATGGAAGTAGGCATTCTTAAAACTCTACAAATGAGCATTCGTTAACCACTTAGTAGCTATCTGAGCAGAAGGTGATCTCCATAGTAGCATGTGGTCGCTTATTACCACATGCTTATTACCACATTATTATGGGAGCACAATCTGAAAAGCTGTGATGTCTTCTTCTTCCCAGGAGCATCACACGTAGTCTGTGTGCTGTAGGCTGAGCAGAGCCAGTGAAGAGTGGCTGATGGGGAGCCAACAACTTCACCATGTGTTGTCACATGATGCCCAAACCACATCTCCTGTGGTGTGTTGCAGTGAGTGATGAAAGTGTCTGCCACTGGCAGCAGCAAGTTTTCCCTGCTGCCTTCCCCCTAGCTGCAGGTGCAGTGTGGTACACTGCAGTATCACAGCTGCTCCATGCCTGATGTCCATGAACCTGTCAACAGTGTCAGAGGCATTGTCTTGGGGACCCCTCAGTCCCTCCACAATGCTGAGACTCCCCCAGATTGAGATTGAGACCTGTTTTAAAGGGGAAATACTCTGAATTCTGCTAATCTGACTTTGCATAATGTGGCTCTTGAAAGGAAGAGTCTTTCATAGAAGGTAGTTTTGCCAAATTTATTTCCAAACCTAGTATTTTAGGCGAGAGGGAGAGAAAATTTCAGCTTTTTAACAAAGGCCTATTGCAATAGGAAAAGAGGTAATGATTTTAAATTTAAAAAGGGTGAACTTATATTCTGTATTAGGAAAAATTGTTGACTGTGAGATGGTGAGGCACTGAAACAGATTTCTTAGAGAAGGTGGGGATGCCTCATCCATGAAAGTGTTCAAGGCCAGGTCAGACAGGTCTTGGAGCAACTTGTCTAGTGGAAGATGCTCCTACCCATGGCACACATTTGGAACTAAATGTCCCTTCCCACCCAAACCAGTCTATGAATCTATCTGATTCTGTCTTTTGGTGCTGCTGTACACAGGTCAAGTGAAAGATGCTTGTCATTGTGTTCAGTTGCTGGTTTTGCTGAAAATGGACATCAATTTTTACAAAAGTTTCAGCTTCCTTAAAGCCAACAGACATCTCTGGCATGTTAATAGAAGAGCCTGTAGTGACCAAAATCAGGACATGAATGGTAAATGTCATGGCTGAGCGCAGGGTGCCCTGAGTGACTGAAGTTTTGGGGGAAAAGAGAAGTGCTCCTTCATGCTTGGCCTGTCTGAGCCAGCTAAGGAGATGATGATGATGTTTGCCAAACCCAGTAACTCATGGGAGCAGGAAGGAAAACATCTTTAATCATATTTCCCTCCCTGAAGCAATGCATTCCAACATTAAAAGGAAACCTCTTAGTATCAAGTAAACCTGAATCCTGGAGTGAGGGAGACCTTGCCTCTGCCTTTAGCTTCTCTGGGGTTTGAACCATAGGCCAGCACCAGCCTATGACAGGGGAGGGGAGAGGAGGGGAGGGGAGAGGAGGGGAGGTTCAAGTCACAGTGCAAGACAAATAGTTTCTGAGGTTTGTCCTTGAATATGAATAATCAGAAGTGTTTCATCCCTCGATACAAAATGGATCAGGAACAGATCTTAAACCCTTTGCTGATCACACACTCTTTCACTCAGTAACCCAGCAGGCAGCTCTTGGAGGGGCACCCTATCCTCTATAATGCTATGGAGCAAATCCAGACCTATCCTATAGCTGGCAACAATGTTCCTTTGGTGCTCAGATTGTGTGGTCTCTTCATCTGTGGTGACGAATCCTGGTCCAGCCACACTACTGCGATCGGAGTGAACCTGATGGACAAGGGCAGCCTGGGCACACCGGAGAGATTGCAGCTACTGCAGGTGTTAGGGGTTGGGATTTTTTTCTTTCCTTTTCTTTCTTTGTTACTTGTGGAATTTTTACCCACTGAGTTGCTAAAAAGCACTGATGACTGGGTGCTCGGGACGGTGGGGAGGGGGAACTCTGGTTTTTGAAATATTCTCTCAGGGGTGACAGACACCACGAGAATAGAGGCAGGTAAAGGACGAGGGCTGGGGAGTTGGGGACTTTCGCTCTTTGGCATCGGAGAAGGACAGCCAGGCTGTTGCTTACTGCATGGAGAATTCACTGGCACCACTGGGGCTCAGCCCTGAGGGACCTATCACCAGTGTGCCCCGGGAATCCCAAACCTTGCCTCTGCCTGCCCTGCTCTGAACCAGGCTGCCGCTGCCCCCTTTGTTTCTTCGGTACTGCTCTGGTTTTCTCCCCACTGTAGCCAGCACCGTTCCGCAGTTCCAGCTACCACTGCGGAATTTCTGATACATCTCATCCACCACCCTAGGATTTTTGCTCATTCCCGCAAGCTGTGATAGTAACTACACCTAAGGGGAAAGTGCCAGCGGCCAAGAAGCTTTTACTGGGTCCCTAGTTCTGTTTCTTGTTAATGCCATAGTTATTGTTTGCCTTGCCTTGTTATTTGTTTACCTTGTTATACATACTAGTAAAGAACTGTTATCCCTGTCCTCATATCTTTGCCTGAGAGTCCCTAATTTCAAAATTATAATTATGCAGAGGGAGAGGGGTTTACATTCTCCATTCCAGGGGAGACTCCTGCCTTCCTTAGCAGACACCTGTCTTTCAAACCAAGACAGCAGATTGCTGCAGTTGTTCTCCTGGGATGTTGATGGGAAAGGCCAATGTCTTGCAGTGGACAGAGACATTGGGTAAATTGCTTCAAGGGGACAAAATCTGGGACCAACACTGGGGCTGCCAGCCCCCACAGCCTCTCTCTGCTCTGGTTCCCAAGCCACCTCTGTTCCCCATCTCCCTCCTGGTCGAACTTCAGATCAGAGACAGTAGCAGCGACCCTCTCTCATTCCGACATATGAAGTGGGGATCCCGAGCACCTCAGGCTCATGCCAAGACTCCCAGAGCCTGGACACCTCGTGGAGTACCTGCCTGGTTGTCTGGCATCGGCCCTCCATGCTGGGAAGCTGTCAGCCTCTGGGGACCCACCTTACCACCTACTGGCCTGGCACTTTTATCATGCACAGTAAGAGGAGACATAATCAATTCCCCAGTTGGCACTTTGCTCTGAATACACACTTTTTCAGTCTGATAGCAGGACTAAATTAGTTATTTAGCAATGAGACCCTAATTTAAATTGAGCAACTGCCCTGACAAGGATCATTGTTCAAGGCTGTCTCCCTTTTGCTTTTAGATGAGAGGCCCACCAATCCATGGAAGGGGATAAATAGACAATTAGAAAATAGATATATTTTGTTAGTTCTACAAAGCTCCCTGGTGCTGTCAGACACACAATAAAGGGGGCTCTGGTAAATTGGTGGGCAATGAAAGCCAGCTGTACAGTCATCACTCCTACAGACACAAAGCCATATGTGGCCATTTACAGAACATCCCTGAAAATAAATGGAGCCAATAAGACCAGGGGGAACTAAAAATACTTGACAAAGTTGGTTGCTCTTCATTTAACAAGAATAAAATATCTAATGGCGTGTAATAGAAGCCATCAATCATTCTTGAGTAAAGAACAGGTTTAATACTCCACTTTTAACTATTAATGCAAGTTTTTATTAATCTGTAATAAGTCAGCAATAAGTATCTACTGCGTGCAGCACAGTGATGTTGTGCAAGGGCTCAGAAAAGGCACGGGCTCAGCAGCACAGCTGCAAAGATAACCACGCTTAAACAAAGCAGGGGTGGGAGACACAGACATGATAAAGAAAGAGGACTGAAAGTGAGAAACTGCCTCTTCAAAGACAATGAGATATCTGTGAGCACTTCCTAGCAAATATTCCATTTAGACTTGCAAGCAAGATGACATCTCTTCTTTTTACTTATTTACTTTTACTCTTTCTAGGCAAGGACACATGAGTTAGGTGTTATGGAAAGTCCTTCAACTACCTGCTTACTATTGATAAATATTTGTAGTGCTTTTCCTGGCGGTAAGGATTTGGAAGTTGAAAACTCCTGACAAGTCCTCAGTTCTGCAAAGTGGGCCTGTGGTGTGGAGCTCAGCACTGAATCCAGGCAACAACACATGGAAGTCAGGGATGAGATGGAGCCAAGTCACACCACACATTTGCCTTCAAAGTGCCCATGGCATATGCATACCACTGCTAAGTCATCACAGCTATTCTAAGAAACTACTTCTTCATGTAAGCAATAAGCCAACCAAATACCAAGTTTCATCAAAATAAACTCAAATTATTTTGCCTCATGTTACCACTGCTATAAAACAGGACAAAGCTGCTACAGTGCTTGGAAACTGGTATTTAATAACCATGGAGCCATGGCCCCCTCACAAGATAAAAACATGCATCAGCAAGTCAGATGGTACTGGTTGTGCACATGAGTGCTCAGACTCCACCCTGTAATGTTGGGGTCTTTGCCTGCACTAAGAGATGGCATATGCTGCAAGGTAACTATCTGTTCTCTTGCCTATTTTTAGTTGCTTCCACAGGACAAGAATTGTAATTTATTTTGCAGAATAGCAAATGTCACATCCTATGAGTACACTGTTGTATAAAATGTGATATAGTAACTGGAGAAAAGTGACCTTCCATAATGGAAGTGTCCTATAGAACTAATAGAAAATCATAACCAATAGCTTTTACCAGATAATTATATCCCTCTTCTAGAACAGTTTCAAAAGCCAAGGACATCTCTATCCATAACACTGTGCACTTCAGGCTTGTTAGGTGTGTGCCTTTTTTTCCCCCCCCTCTCTTTCTATTCCATTATAGCCAAATTAATTTAATCTGTGTCTAAAAAAAACTCATGTTGGTATTGTCAGGGATTCAGACACAAGGCTTAACCTTTTGACTATGATTGACCAGCTCCTCCTTTCTGCATGTACCACAAGCTTAGAAGAGTCCAGTCTTCCAAATCTAGTTTAATTGATCTTAAATCTTTTATGTTTTCTTTTCACGGGGATTGCTGGCTGGGTAACTGTAGTGATTTTGGTTCCCTAATTTAAGATTTCTTTAATTTTGAGATTTCCTAACCAATGTACTGATGAGTGTGGTGGGTTTCAATGCTGGCTAATCACCCATGTACTCACTTCCTGCTATGAGACAGGATTAGGAAAAGGCAAAGCAGGCTCAAAACTTTAAAAGGTATAAAGAAGATTTTATTAACAGTAACTAAAAGGGAAAAAGTAGTAAGAATCAAAACAAACCGTTCAGACCACTTCTCCTCCCCTCACAAACTTTTCCACTGATAATGTAAAGAAACAAAACCTTAAATTTCTAGTTAGTTTACCACTTCTAAAATAGTTTTCCTTCAGTTTATTTAGAGAGAGAAGTTCCTCTTGTTAAGGTTATGGAGACTTCTCCACAAGAGGAAAAAAACAGTTCTCTCATGGCTCTCTCATGACTAGCAGCCGCCCAGGGGAAAAAATCTGCTATTGTGAAGTCCCTCCTGTTTTCCACAAGCCTTCTCACAGCCTCTTGATGGGTTGTGTTGACTTACGGGGTATTGTTTTAAAAATGAGCTGTTCAAAAGCAAAAGTTCTCATTATCTATCTCTAAAATCATCTTAATCCCTGTGAACAGAGATCTTCTTCTTCTTCTCCTGGGGTACAGGAATACTCTTCTCTTTTTCTCTGTTCAAACTTCTTATGAGATTACAGCTACGTTAACATCTGTTTACTTTAGTATAGAGACTTTCACTTGATATCTATAATTTAAACCCTTTCATCTCCCTATAGTTTCATGTGTTATAGGGAAAAAGAGTCTTTCCTCCATAGTTTACAAGAGGATTTCAGCCCTAAGAACAAGGCATCTCCTCATTCCTTCTCATCTGGGACTTCTTTCTTACTGACCCCGATGTCTTTATGTGCTTGCATCTTGTTCCTTTCTCTCACTCGAGGGAGGATTGAAGTACTGAAAGAGTTAACGTGTTGCCTGGGCCCTTCAAATGGTCAGACTGGTTTAATGGTTGGTCTTTGGTTTTCTCTGCGTTCAGTTCTAGCCGCAGGGCCACTCTACACGGGTAGCAGGGGCCTCTGGTCTCAGCCGTGCTGGGGGAAGGGGGCTTGGCGGCAAGATCTTCACAGCCGCGGCCAGCCCAGCCGCGGCCAGCGCTGCTCCGGCCAGGGCTCCGCAGCCTCCCCCGCCTTCCTGCCCGGCAGCTGCTGAGGCCCGCCCCGGCCAGACCGGAGGTGATGGGGGGCCCGCGGGCGGCCCGGGGGAAGGAGCCCAGCCTGGCCGAGATGGGGGCCGGGGCTTGTTACCTCTTTGCCGACCAGAAAAAGAAAGTTCCTGGCTTTTTTTCCAATCCTTAACATGTGTTTTTCACAGGGGCATGCTCAGTTTCTCAGTGGTTCAACAGACTGTCAGTTACACAAAAAGCTTTTGCCTCACTTCCCCGAATTCCTCCCACGTTAAACTACGACAGTAACAAATACTGAATTTTTTGTATATGTCTACAGCCACACATGAATGCAGATTTGATATGTCCTCTACCAGTATAAGGTGTTATTCTGAACTGAAGCCTCTTTTGTAAGGGCTTTTTAGTCTGCTTTTGAAATATTTCAGCAGCTGCATGTGGTAATGGTACTAACTGAAGTGCACACCTCCTGATGCATAGTTACCTGTGAAAGAGCAGAATAATAATTTAGTTTCTGGGAACCTACAGAATACTTCCAGGAAAAAAAAAAAAAAAAAACAAAAACAAAAAAAAAAAAAAAAAAAAAACCAAAAAAAACCAAAAAACAAAAAAAAAAACAAAAAACAAAAACAAAAAAAAAACACAAAAAAAAACAAAAAAAAAAACCAAAAAAAAACAAAACAAAAAAAAAAAAAAAAAAAAAAAAAAAAACCAAAAAACATGGCTTAGGACATATCCACTGTTCAGTGCCAATATAGCTACCTGAAACAGAAAACAAGCTTCTGTTTGACCAGCAGAATGAGGACAGAAAAATGAGCGCATTCACAGCATTGGGAAGAAATGAGCATTCTTGCTTTGGCAAGCTCAGCCAGAGGATAGAAACATTTTACACCTAGACCTCCCTGGAAATGTTGGAAGAGTCTCCAAATAAGGGCCAGAATAACAATACACAACACAGGTCAGCAGTCCCATTTTTCCAACATAACTATCTGTGTGCCCAGGAATACCAGACATGGAGGAGCATGGGTTCTGTCCCAGATTGTCATGTTTTTCATGATAGTAATACTTTGAGAGGGAAAAAACACTGATTTCATAGAGCTACCAAATATTGCCCACATATACTTTCTGTCAGCAGACTCAGCTACCTACGTCTGCATCAGGGTTTTCCCATTGCCTTAGAAATCCCTCACGCTTACTTCTCTGGTAGGAAAAAACCAAAAGTTTCTATAAACTGATCTTCCCTTAAAAAATTAGGACATAATCTCAGAATGCTGGAGGTTGGATCCTGGAGATCATCCACTCCACCTACTTGCTCAAGCAGGGCCATTGGGACTGTGCCCAGTTGGGTTTTAGACATCTCCAAAGATGGAGACTCCACTGGGATGATGCTCAGTCACCTTCACAAAGAAGAAGGGTTTGCTGATATTCAGAAAGAATCTCCTGTGCCTACATGAGTGCCCATGGTCTCTGCTCCTGTTACTGGGCACTGCTGAAGAGAGCCTGGCTTCCTCATCATCATTCCTTCCATCACTTATACACATAGGTAAGACTGTCCTAAGCCTGCTCTTCTCCAAGCTGAATAGTTCCAACTCTCTCAGCCTGTCCTCATAGAAGAGATGCTTCAATCCCTTCATCGCCTTTGTGGTTGTGGGAGGCCACAATACTGGACACAATACTCCAGATGTGTCTCACCAGCACTGAGTTTAAAGGAAGGCTCACCTCCCTCAGCCTTCTGGAGACACTCTTGCCCAGGATGCCATTGCCTTCTTTGCTGATTCATGGTCAACTTTGTGTTCACCAGTACACCTAATGTTATTTGTGCCATCTGCTTTCCAACTGGGTTTCAGGGTCATCCCTACTCATGGGCAGTACTTGGCTTTTTACTTTTTTGAACTTCAAGAGGCTCTTCTCCGGCTTGCTGGCATCTAGTCAGAGCAAAAACAAACAAACAAACAAACAAAAAAAAAAACCCAAAACAAAACAAAACCCAAAAAACCACAAAACTCCTAAGAGAAGGATTTAATAACTGGAGTTGCATTTGTATTAGTCAACTAAATAGAGATGGTCTTACCAGAGGTGTGACACTATGAGGATGGAACAAGAAATCTCAATTTGCACACTTAGAAAAACACACACTGAACATGTTTGGACAGTGTCTGGACAGCAGTTCAGCACAGCCCCTTGCTGAGCTCATTGTAATATATGGTCTGTGTGTATGTGCCCTGTCTTCCACTGGTGCCAAACAATAGCTGTAATGGGAAGGAGCATTTTTCAATCCTAAGACACCCAGAAGGGTTCCAGGTCTTTGTCTTTCCCCATCAACTGACATGCCCTGAGAGGTGGGGTATCCCAAACAGATCTTATCTTATGTCCCTATCAATAGATTGGAGCTCAAATCCTCTCTGCCCGGCATACACATCCTAGAACAAAAAAGACCATTGCAAACAATTTGCATGGGCACAGATAGCAACAACATCTCTCACACCTTGGAGGCAGTGTAAGTCAAGTGGTCAGGAATAGACAGAGCATGTTAAGATGCTTTTTTCCCGTGTTAAATGTTCAAAACCTTAGGGAAAAGGCAAATCCCTCATAACTTCAAAAAGGACAACAGCCTGGCTGAGTCCCTTCAGCAGAGGGCTCAATGCTGGTATTGGAGGAGTTGCATCCAAAGTGATATTCAGAGCTCTGGTTGCAGAAAATAGAACAGAGTGTTTGCAATCCATGGGGACAGATTTGGCACACTGCTGTTAAATGGAGTTGTACTAATTTACAAGGCGTATCCTTAAAGATCCTTTCTATGATTGAATTATCATAAAATGTTTTAATACATGAAAATCACCAAAGAGGATGAATTTGCAAGGGATTTTTTTTTGTTTACATTTGATAGGACAAATAAAAAGTAATTGCTTTTCAGGATGAGCTTGTGCTCATTTGTATGATTATGACTTTTTGATTAACCTTTTTTTTCCTTTCTGTTCTGTACATAGTAAGCAGGATCATCTCCTCTTGTAACTTTATCATTTTAATAAACCTTGCCATGCCAGCAGCAACCCATTGTGACCTGCCCATGACCACCTGAGCCCTACTTGATTTAATTAATTTACCTTACCCAATCCTTGAAAACAAGTTTAATCAAATCCGTTTGATACACCAAAAACTCAATAGACACTCGTGTTACATCTTGGTGGAGGAGGTGAGTGTATGTGTGTGTGTGTGTGCATGTGTATGTGTGTGTTAATGTCCTGAGGTGAGTTTATGATGCTTGTATCCCCATTCATCTGTTTAGCCCAGAAATAAGTTCTGCACCTTTAAGACTGGTTCCAAGAGCAAAGAGGGGGAGAGAAGAAGCGCAGAGTTTGTTTTGAGAAACTGCTCTTGCTCCCCTGCATTGTTCTCCTAGACTGTGTTGTCTACAGACAGACAGCAGAGAGACCTCTCCTTTATTTTTCAGTTAGTTTTTAGATAGCTAAAGCAGAGAAGTTCCCTACACTATAGTTTTTCTTTTTCTTAGAACTGTTGAAACCTGCTCTAGACTGAGAACTCAGAAGAGCACCAAGACCTCACACCTATAGCCCAGCGGAGCCTAGCCTAGGCCACAGCATTTTTCCAACACCAAAAAGACTGATAACAGACAGAGTGAGCCAAGCTGCAGCCCACAAAGAAGACTTTCTGAGTTTGTCAAATCTTCAGAGCGGCAAGAAATTTTATTGTTTAATATTTTTAAATTTTTGTGATAGTAAATGCTGTGCCTGTTAAATAAACACCTTTTTTCCATTTTTCTGCAAAGAAATCTTTTGCTGAACCAGTTGGGGGAGAAGCCACTTAGATTTGTTTTCTAAAGAGATCCCAATTCAGAAGTTTCCTCCAAAATTTGCCCACAAAAGGTCTTTGGTTTGTCTTTTTAAGAAGAAATTAGCTTTTTCTCCATGACCTTTGCTAAGTGAAACCATACACATGAAGAATAGATTAACTTCTCTCAAAAAAAGGAAAACAGTAAGAGCAGCCATACAAGTGTGTTCAGTCCGGCTGATTGTGATGGGATCATCCCAGTATGGAATGTCCATGGAGGAATATAGTAAGATAGCCATTACTTTACTAAGGTTTTAATTAAATAATCTCCCGCTAAATAATGATTTACAGTTCACAGTGTCAGCACCTCATTTTTTAGCAAGATTTCCAACTCAGAAACATGAAAGAGGGGCAGAAGTACCACACCAGTCCTTGAGTTTATAGAGTAGTTACAAAAAAATCAAAGGAAAAGAGATGAAATAGGAAGAGTTGACTATATAGTTCATAAACTGGTAAAAATTGCAAAGCCACAGTATATTGAAAAAAGCTACACACAGAGCGCCACATAACTTGGAAACAAGCCAAGTGACTGAGACGCCATTCCCAGCAGGTTGGGCCCTGTCACAGCAGCACCTCCAAGAGAGGGAACTGTTGCCCACTTACACGCTCATCAAAGCCATCTCCAGCATCGACACAGGCCACAAGGCTGCAGAGTGGGCTTCCTTTAAATATTATGGTGTTTTTTTTGCTACTGCAAAAGCTCCTTTCTAAGGGAGATCTCTGGAAGTCAAGATATGCATTTTGCTTCAGGTTGAACAAAACATCTGCTCTGACCCTGAAAATAAAGTCAAGGAGAATGGTTTCTGGTGACTGTTGTCTGAATTTTCATGGGGAAAGATCAGCAAACCAAGCACCCAGACAAGGTGCTCACTGAGAAGCTCATTACATGGGCAGGACAGACTTGGTCCCTAAGAGGTCACACGGAAAACCCCTAGCAAGGAGTGAGTGCTTCATGCCAGATGAGTGTAGCAGCCTGCACAGCCCTTTACCACAGCTTGCCATGTTGCTTGGTCACTTCCATCCCACTGGAGGCCCAGCGACAAGCATGCAAGTAATGCTCACCATTCCCTGACTCATCAAAACCAAGGTAATCAAAGAATGACCAAGGTAATCAAAGGTAAACCAAGGTTAATCAAAGAATCACAGAATGATTTGTGTTGAAAGGAACATTAAAGATCATTTTGTTCCCATGTTCCTGTCATGGGCAGGGACAACTTGTATTAGATCAGCTTGCTCCTAGCTCCATGCAACCTGGTCTTGACCACTTCCAGGGATGGGTTATTCACGAGCCTGAGCCCTGTTCCCAAAGCCTTATGGAAGCTCAGTTCGTTGCAGCCCATGTCATTAGTGTGACTGGGTGGCTGTGGACTCACAGTATTAGGAAACAAGGATTCCAGGGTTTGGGAAATCACCCAAGTACAGAAATCACCCACTCTACACCTTAAGTGCATTTGCAGTTCTCTTCTCCAGACTTACAATTCATATATCCATAAAGCCCTTACAGCTTGGATGTGTGGCTTTGTGATCAGGTTGGCCCAAAGCACTGTCGCTGCTAAAGAGGGTGCTGGTCCCTTTGCAGTGCTCTGCTTCAGGGTTACTTCTCTCTGCAGCTTCTCCCTAGTCTCAGGTACTTTCCCAACAAAGGCTTTTCCCAGCACAAGTTTTTTCCTTGCAAGGTGGTGCCTGCCAAGGGAGAGAGCAAAGGATCGTGGATGAACAGAAAAGCAGGAGCTTGCTCTCAGCTGCAGCACACTGTGTTCTTCTCCTGTCTTTCCCAAAACACTTGCCAAAAACACCTCCTCCTGAGGGAGGAGAAAGCCCTCAACATCCCCTCTGTACCATGAGCTCCCAGGCAGGCATAGGAGGAATGTCCCCACTACTACCCCTGGGTCTAGCATCCTACTCTGAATCTGTGCCTCACTGCTGCCCATTGGGGCTCTGCATCTGACATGTTCATCTGACTCCTGTGCTGCAGTAGGTTGGGATTCCCCAGCATCCTGTCAAGTCCCCTCTTAGTGCAATGTCCTTTCCTTTCTATCCACACACAGCCAAAATCATCTGTCATAGAACTATTTCTATAAAACTGAGTATGTCTGTGTAGTGGTGCTGTGGCTGAGCAGCTGAGGGGAGGCTCTCAGCCATGCATGAGAAATGGGACACCATTTGGGGATGATTATGATTAAATTTATTGCTAGTACAGTATCTAAGTGTTGCTGATATCTACATAAAACTATGTTTAAAAGTATCTAA
Source organism: Vidua macroura (assembly GCF_024509145.1). NCBI lineage: Eukaryota > Metazoa > Chordata > Aves > Passeriformes > Viduidae > Vidua > Vidua macroura. Next base: position 83,075,467 of record NC_071611.1, read on the forward strand.
ATAACAACTCATAACAATAATAAGTCATTTATTGCAATGGATTACAGTAGCATTGTGTCACAGTCTCTCCTGTTGAGTTGCAAGCCTTGGCGAAACCCCCCTCTTCGTCTGAGCTTTCCAGAGAAGTGTAGGTCTACTTAGTCTCAGATCTGGTCACAGTCTGTGTCTAAAGGATTATGATATAAGCAGGTTCAGCTAGAAACATACAGGTTTACAGTTGGCCTTTCAGAATTCACACATCTCAGGTTGGTTTTTGCTTTAGTTTTTTTCTGTAAGTGTGTACTGAACAGGATTTTATCTAAGCAGCCCAGATCCCAATGTTAAAACTTGTTTTTTTCCCATAAGTTAAACAAAACAGAAAATCTATTACTATGCAATTAATTAAAAATGGATGAGTTCCTAGCTGCTGAGCTTTTAATTAAAAGAAAACCTGTATTATCCTATCATTTGCATGAGGAGGCTGTAAAGTATTGCTGCACAGTGATATAGAGAGATTTTAGAAGATTTGACTGCAGATCTCCATGTTTCAAAATGAAGATGCTGCTACCAACAGCAGGAAGCCACTTTACTGTTTCCCATTTGGGAACTCTGCTTTATCCTAGCTAAATTTCCCTTTGCTAGCACTTGAGGTCAGCACATCGAGCAACTCAGATACATTTTCCCGGCTGGCTTTTGAAGCTGAAACCCTGAAAATAAACACTGGAGCAAGGCTAAATATTTTCCTCTGCTTCCTCCTTTCCCAGATAGCTATGGGTTTTCAAGACAACTGGGTCTTATGAGGCATTTCAAATTGCAAATAAAAAATTTTATTTTCACCATTGCTAGCACCATTTTATAAGATAAATCTGAGTAATTTGTCTTCTTGGGAAAATGTTTATTGCTTTTTCTTCTTAGGGCAAACTTTACTGAATTATGTCAGTCTCAGTGCTTGCTTCCTGTTCTGCTCCTCAGTCTCATGAAACCCTATTGTTAAAAAAGGCGACCCCAGATGCGGGAAGAAATGATGATGTCTGGCTCCAGATCAGAAGGCTGAAGGATAGTTTTATTAAAACTATACTATATTACATTAATATACTATTTAAAGAGAGACTATCCTATTCGATATACGTGCTTCTTACTTACGTATCTAACAACTCTAACTAATAAACTCGTGACTCTGTTATTACTAATAAACTCTGCTGAGCGTCCGAGACACAGCTGGATCCCATTGGTCAGTGAACCCAAACAACCTTCACCAGAATCCAATCAAGCAATCACTTCAGGTAAACAATCTCCACATCAAATTCCACATGGGGAAAACAATGGAGCAGAGATAAAGATTGTTTTTTCTTCTTCTCTATGTGTGTCACCTGAGAGACAGAATTATGTCTCTCTGTCCAGAGAATGTGAATGCCACAAAACCTCTTAAAGTTACCCTGGTGTCTCATGAGTGTACTGTCTGGTGCTGATGGTGACCTTCTCTGAGTTCAAACATGGCGAATCCTTTCTCTGGCCAGACATTTACGGGGACATCAGCTCCTGCATTCCAGAAGGCCTGGTAGAGGTCAAGAGAAGTCCTATCCTTGGAGGTCCCACACCTGCTACTGTATCTCAGCTTGCAAGTACCACTGGTTTTCATAAAATCACATAAGTCATAGAACAGTTTGAGCTGAAGGGATATTAAAGGCCATTTTTTCCAAATCCCCTGAAATGAACACCTCCTCTCTCACATGTGTAAGCTGCCTCCTGATGTGGGATAGACAAGCGTTCACACATGGTTTTATGAGCATGATAGCACATATCACAAAATAAAGCTTTTGAAGATGTTCTTGCTCATTGCAGGGGGGTTGGACTAGATGGCCATTAAAGGTTCCTTCCAACCTGAATGCTTTTTTAATTCTATGAATATTGCTTGGCATCAGCAGTGTGACATGGGAATTGTCTCCTGTAGGATATCTTGGGGTATTTAGTTTTCTTTATAGAGTTTCTTATGGCTCATAGTTCTTCCTTGGGATTGTGATATATTCTGAAGGTTTAATCTCATTTTGCTGTTGAAGCCAACGGTTTGTCCAAGACAGATTTTTCTCCTTTTACCAGCAGATAAAAGGGAGAATTTTGTCCTAGAAAGGATGGTCATTAACTCACCTTTTTTGTACTGTCTTCAGCAAAAGTGGCAATCACTTCAGAAGATTCAAGCCTGGATGAGGGGAGTGGACAGGAAGGAGAGACTGAAATCCGTGAGAAGCAGCCAAGGACTTGGGGAGATTTTGGGATGTAATGAGCCCTTGGGGAAGGCAGGCCAAGAGCATCCTTCACAGGAAGGCTTTGAGTGGGAGACAAAGGACCTAAGAGCTGTCATGAACTGAGAAGGTACAAGAGTTCTGGAAGAAAGGAGGAACTGGTGGAACAAGCATGGTGGAGGACAAAGAAGGTGATACAGATAAGAAGGGCCGCAAGGCTGTGAGGCAGGCTGAGTAGAAGGAAAATTTGCTATAGTACAAGAGTAGTACTGAAAGTCTACATCTCTAGGTCTGTGATCAATGATGATAGTGAGCACCTCAAGAGCTAATGCCAAGGGCAGGGCTTGGCAGCTGTATGTCTTAGATGGACTTTGGAAGATGAGGTAAGACTTTGTGACATCTTTCTGTGAAGGCCTTGGACTGGGACAGTTGCCAGGTCCCAGGAAATAAGAGCTGCCCCAGGTTCTGCCCAGCCTAAAACAAATCAGAATGTTGTTGATGCAACAAATAAAGTACTCTATTTCTTTTTGAGGAGATGTTGGGTAAAGGGTTGTTTTCTTGTTATGATGACTCAAGGCTGTAGGAAGGGCTAAAGAACAACAGCTCATTATGATTATTCTTCTCTGCTGCAGAAACACAATGAATTCTGCCCATTACTCCCAGTAGAAATTCTCCCCTTCCCTTTCCTTTCCCGAAGAGAAGGTCCTTAAGTTATTGGCATCTCAAGATACAAACACAGTTTGATTAGGCATATTGTTTCCACCTTTTATATTTAACATTTAAGTTTAATCATGAAGTTTTTAACCATTAAAAAAAATATTAAATGAATATAGTACATTCAAAAAAATTAGTATTTCAGAATCAGCACTTAAAAGGAAAATTTATGTATAGAAACAATGGAGAATTACAATTAAAAGCTCTAGGGATTGGAGAGTGATTTGTCCAGCCATTGCACAGTCATTTCAATTTAAATTAAAATTGCAACTATTTCCTAGTCTACTAAAAATATGTGGTGTCACATTAAGAGTTTTAATGGACCTTTCTCTAGGGAATGTAGCAAAGCTAGTTAGTAGAACATAAATAACTAAGTATTAGAAACTGAATAAATTCTTTGCCAAAACACTAATCTGATAAAACCAAAAAATGGCAGATGACTTTATTTTCTCTAGTGAAGTGCAGTATTCATATTAAATCAAAGAAACAGTTCACAGAGTGTCCAAGTCTACATGGTTTAACCAGAGTTGACTGATAAAAATAAATAAAAGTCTGCCAGATATATTTTTCTAATCTGACAAGTGCCTGTGTGAATGATGCTGCATACCTTGTTAACAAACTACAACAGTGCTATCAAAATTATCCCTCATTCACCTACAACGAGCAAAATAAGTCACTACCAGTCAGCATTCCCTGATGTAAGGAAAGCTGGCTTACTCTTTATGTTTTCAGATTTTAGCTTAGCGATTAAGCTTTAAGTTTTAACCACTGCAAAACATGTTTTCAGAAATAGAGGTTTTTACTGAGTTGATGTATTCAAGTCTACTTTAAGATCTGACTGATCAAAATGTACCCATTCAGCAAGCAAAGACAGCCTTCAGGTGAGCCTGGATGGCTTTTACAAATCAGAAGGTACTTGGGATCTGGGAGCACCAGCTGCCGTGCTGGGTGTACCAAGTAGTTTTCATAGGGAACAGGACAATGTGTTTTGACTGCTTTGCTCACCACCTCTGTACCTGGATTCCAGAGAAATGCTAAGAATTTGCAGCTCACCCATTCTGACTCCCAGTGCTGCAGGTAGGATGTCAGCTGTGGGGGAAATACTGTCCCTTGATCTGATGCTCTTAGCAGTGCAGCTACTTTCACACCTAAAGGGAAGAATCTCCTTCCTGCTCCTGTGCTCAGAAATGCAAAGGATCACAACCTGTCTGTAAGTTCCTTCATACCTCTCAGGCCCAGCTAGAAACTTGTCAGTAGGGTGTTTCTTCTTGCACCATCATTAACAGATCAGTGTGCTGTGCAGTTCCATGCAATGCCTGCACCTGCAGAAGGGTGAGATGTGCCATGTGGGATGGATAGCAACTGTCAGATGTGAATGTAAAAGATGTGTTCTGAGGTCATGGGAAACATCTCCCAAACATTCAGCAGACTTTAGGAACAGGAGAGTTTAACACAAAACCTTTTTGAAGCCTGTCTGCTATTATAGCTCTCAAACACCCAGAACTTAAAGCTTTAGGGACCAGCAGCTACTACCAAATACATTATAATGAAACAACTAAAATTTTATTATCCACCTATCCCAACAAAAATTGGCTGCATTTAGACATTGGAAGAACTTTCCATATGGCATTCCCCGTTATTTTTTAAACTTGCTGTTTTCATAAATTTCATATGTCAGTATTGTAATTCCCCTAGTTAGTATATTGACTTAAATTTAGTAAAACAAAAGGTAAGCAATCAGACTAATAGCCTCAACCCTGACTACGCCTGGATAGCCAAGTCTGTGTGGTTTTCCTTTGCATTTCATCTACACCAATACTCGGTCTATGAGCTCAATAACTAGCTTAACTTCAATATGCAAATGTATTTTGATTCTCTCTTCTCAAAATTTAATTGTCTTTGTCTATTCAGATTACACAGATGTTTCTCTCTTAAAGCAAACCAGCTGCAATTTCTCATTTGAGTTCCTCTGACCTTTGCACCTGAACTATCTACCCATCTACTCTTCTATGCCATCCAGTTAGACAAGTTCTGAAGAAAAGAGACAAAGAAAAGCAACAAGAGTGACAGTCTCTATGAAATTTATCTTCCTTGTTATAATTTTAAAGCACAGTTTTTAAAAAGGATCTGCACATCAAGCTTTGAATGGAAAAATAATTTAAACATGTGAACTGGTAAGCTGTAGGGGTAAAGCAGGAAAGGTTCCCTGTTGTCTTTTCCTCAAAATAAAATCAACATATCACAGTTTAAGATATCAAAATTACTCCAGTCCTGATTTGTAAACTGGTTTTCTTAGTAATCTGTAATAAAAAGACAAAAGACACTTCATACTGTGTTGCAGTGTGATTTCATGGTTTACCACAGAACCTCGGGTTTCTCTCCTGAAGATGTCCTCCCAGGTGTGTCAATCACCCCTCCTTTCCCCACCCTGACCCCTGCTAAGCACTGTCGGTCTCTCCTGGAATTCCAGAAAGGCGTCGAGTGATTGGGCAGATTCAAAAGATGCCCTCCACCCCCAGGAGGCATTGGGCCATCCAGGTGTCCTTTATCCCCTGAGACCTCCTCTCCCGTACCCGGTTGGTGGGCTCCCAACCCCTTCCCCCCTCCCCTTCCCCAGGTAAATGGAGGGCAACCACGTGGTCTGGGGTGTTCTCTTGGAGCTGTTGCTAGATTCAGAGGCCTGTGGGCCAGAATAAAAGCTCTGGAGTAAAACCCTCCATCAGAACCGACTCCTTTCCTTCACTATCGCATTAAAAGCTTCTCTGGCAGAGGAAAACCTCTGAGGAAGCGGACCCTCTGCGAGAGGAAGCTCCATCCCACTGCCACCGGAGCTCCGGCATGTCTGGACTTGTCTCCAAAGAGCATCCCTCTTCACCCTGGGCTTCTTAGTGATAGGGGTCCTGAGGTCGCTCAAAACTTCTCACCATTTATACATTTTAGCAAGAAAGAAATCAATGCTCCTTGACTACACAGTTCTCTTATTCTATTGGTTAAATGATTCTTTCTCTTCTAATGCTACTTTTCTCTTCTTTTATTTCAGTGGATTTCTTGCTTTAATCAGTGGGCTGTGCTATCCTCCTGCAAGACCTGTCAGAGCTGATTTTCACCCTAGCTGCTGAGTGCACTTTCCTAGTGGATACAGTTTCCCAAAGACTTGTTTACCTTTTCTCAGGCCTGAGATAAATGGACGATAGTATCACCTTTGTGTTATCTCAAGTTCCCATTAGGTGGCTTAACTCACAGTCCAAATTCCAGGAATCCAGGAGGCATATTTGGGGTGGGGTAGAAAGGGGGAGGGGGAATGGGGGGAGTGGGTTTTGGTCGTCACAGATGAGCAGTTGCACAATTTGCTACAGTAGAGTCTTCAGCAATTTTAGTGTTTGCGGAAACTGTTATCTTTAAGTCTGTTTACACAGTATCAAAAGCTTTATTAAAATCTAAAAATATTCTTTTCTACTGGCTTCCCTTGATCATCTAGGTGGGTTACCTTGTCAAGGAAAGGAAACAGATTTGATAAGCAGGACTTAACTCTCATTAAATCATGCTGGTTGTGACCTATGCCTATGTAGTCCTTCAGATGTTTTTCAATACCTCCCAGAATAATCTTCTCCATAACCTTATCAGGCACTTCAGAGTCATCCTTCTTGCGCTTTATGACAGCTTCTACTCAACTGAGACCTCTCCAGATTTCCAAGACTGTACAAATATCAAGAGAAGCCTCACAATGACATCAGTCAGCTCTTTCAGTAGTCTCAGATGAATCCAATCAGGCTCCATAGATTTACAGGAATGTAGCTGGTGCAGCAGATCCCTACAACTTCAGGATCAACTGTGAGTTTATCATTCTCAAGCCATGGTCATTCAGCTGAGGGCACGGGGACTCCCTTAGCTCATGCTGAAGAGAGGTAAGGAAAACAATAAATATCCCTATCTTGTCAAACTCTCTATTTGTGAGGTGACCACCCTCATTCTGCAATAGGCCAATGTCATTTCTGCACTGTTTTTTGTTGATGTATTTTAAAACCCTCTTTTTATCATCCCCCACAGTTCTGGCAAGTTTCAACTCCAGTTATGCTTTGGTTGCAAAAATTTTCTCCCTGTACAGCACCATCTCTGTGGTCCTGCCATGTCACCCAACCTTCTCCGGCTGGGCATACACCTTCCTTTTCTGCTTTACCTCCAAAAGAAGATGCCTGTTCAGCCAAGCCAGCCTTCTGTCTCATCTGCACTCTTTGACAGAATTCAACATTGTTGAATTCTGTTTGACAGAAGTCAACATTTTGGAATTGCTGCTTCCTGTGCCCATAGGAGGTGATACCTAAAACGTATCCACATGGACTCCAGCACCTTTGGAAGAATTTTCCCAGAAATCTTGATCACTATTTCCCTGAGCAGCCTAAAGTCTGCTCTACTCATGTCTAAGGGTGACAATTTTCTGACACTTTTTCTCCTAGTAAAAGAGATTTTAAACTCAATCACTTTGTGACTGCTGTAGCAAGATAGCCATCAATCATGTCATTCAAATTCTCTCTGTTAACAAGCAACAAATCGAGGGCATCTTTCCCAGTCAGCTCTCCTCGTACTTGTATATGAAGTTGTCATCCAAGTGTTTTAGTAATCTTCAGGCCTGGATTGTACCAACTGTGTGATGCTCCCAGATGTTTTCTGACCAGGACAAGGGCAGTTGACTTGGACGTATACCTTAGTTCCTCAAAGAAGGAACCCTTGGTTCCGCATCCCATAGTTCCATTGGTGTTATTGTCTGGGCCGGGAAATCTATAGTAGACTCCAACAGAAACATCTGCATCCTTTCACTGCCCCTTGATTCCTACCCAGAGGCTTTCAACTGTGCCACTGCCAGTTATGACCTCCCTACATTCTAACTCTTCTGTTACATGCAGTGCCTCCCTCTGCCTCATCTGCCCTGCCTATTCTACCTAAAGAGTTTGTAAGTGTTCAATAGGGCACTTCAGTTACAGGACTCATCCTGGTAGGTTTCACTTATGCTAGTGATGTCAAATCAGTGGGACTGGGCCAAGGATCCATGCTCCTCTTGTTTGTTCTTCGTGCTGTGTTGGAACAGAAACACTTCAGCTCTGGATTGTTGTAGCCAACGCTTCCCACCAGCGCTCAGTTCCTCAAGTTTTGGTGCATCAGCCCACTGCCTCTCACTAGCTGGTTTTGTCCCTTCCTCCTTCCAAACTAGTTTAAAGCTCTCTCAACAAATCCTCCTAGTTCCTATGCTAGAAACCTTTTTCCCCTCTGAGAGGTGCATCCCATCACATGTCAGCAGATCAGGTGTTGTACAGACTATCCCATGGTCAAAAACCCAACATTATTCTAATAACATCAGCCCCAAAGCCCAGTGTTGATCTGATGGAGCTGCCTGTTCCTTTGAATATTGTTTATTTGAATATTATTCCTTGGTACTGAAAGAACCATGGAAAACATTATCTGTGGTCCTGAACCTTCAACCAGTCATCCCTAGGTCCTGAAATTCCTTTTACCCTCAGAATTCTCTTTGTTGCCTCATCACTGGTGACTTGAAGAACCAATAACAGATAATAATCAGACAGCCTTAGTAGACTGGAGAGTTTTCCAGTAATGTCCCTTACTTGACGTTTCAGGAAACAGTAGACTTCTCTGTAAATTGAGTCCAGGCTCCATATCAAACCCTCTATTCCCCTTAGAAGGGAATAATGAGAATTATTCTTTTCCTCTTAACAAATAAGGGTGTGAAACAGAGGTCGATTGTGTTGCCCTAATTGGCCCCACTCCATCCTAGAAGTACCTTCATACATCTTATCTGTTGATTGTCTTTCTGGTTCCAGGCCTTTCTACCTGTTGTAAAAAGTGCCAGTCTTACTGGTCATTGTCATGTTTCCAGGAGGAGGAGATTTTCTCCTAGAACTGGCAGAGACCAGCTTCCAGCTCTCCTGTTCAACAGATCATTGATTAGATACGTGACCGTGTTCTGAATCCATCTGGCTCTCTACTAAAACAGAAGTTCAGGACTCCTTAGGCTGTAGCACCTCTGAGAATTCATCAATCTCTCATTCTCTTGAATACTGTGTATTCACTTCCCCTCATTGTTTCTTCATCTGGTAATGTAGCACATCGACAACACCTGAAAAAGGAATGATTGAGCCTCACAGAGAGGCATCCAGCACTCCTGATAACCTGAGACCTGGAGAGCTGTATGTAGCATCAGCAGGTCTGGCTGTCTGGAAGCCTCTGACATGGCTGGTGCAGTTACTTTAACACCTACAGGGGCATGCCAAAACTACAGCAGCTCTGTGGCATACCAAAACTATATCTGAGAGAGGATACACTATTAAGACTGGTGCTGAAAAGGTCTCTTTGTGTCCTTCACCAACTGTTTGGTCTATTTTCTGCCTCTATTGGCTGCTCACAGAGAGCTGAAGAGCAGCCCTTCCTGCTCATCCCATCCATAGAAACTGACATGGCACATTCCCATTTGCTCACTCCTGTTCTCCTTGTTCTGGATCATTTGCACTCCCTAGAGCCATTTAAATCTCCCTTGCTGTTTCTAGCACCGCTCCCTCCTTGATGGTTGGTTGTCAAGGGCTTCCAGGTCTGGATGGGGCTGGTGGCTGCTGTTGGAGTAGCCCCGAGATCAGGTACCAAGATCAGGTAATCTAGCTCTCACCCTTAGACCTATCTCAGTTGCCACTGATGCTGCCTCATCAACAGACAAGTATCTTTCTTGTCATGATGGACCCAAAACTGAAGATGATCAGATAGGAACAGAAAGGAGAAACAGAGAACATGTACACTGGAAAGAACATGAATATCCATAGCACAAAGTACTAGAAGCAGTAGTTCTGGTAGGAAAAGAACAAAGAGTGTGGCTATTGCATGAAATCCATACAGGGACTTAAAATAGGGACTACCTGCTTTTAAAAGAAGATGAACCAAGATCACCTCAACACTTGGATGATGAAATGCAGAGTCAAGATAAGGCCCCAAAGTTTGGTGAATTCAGTCTTAGAAATCATACATTGGTAAGTTGTAACGACTCATATATTTGGACAAATGGTAGCATCATCAGGAGGTAAGACTTAAGCATAACAGTAACATCAAGACAACATTCATGTACAATTGTCATGATTTCATCACAGCTGACAGCTCAGACCCACGCAGCTACTTGCTCACTTCCACTCCAGTGAGATGGGGGAAAGAAATGGAAGGATAAAAGTTAAAACCCTTGGCTTGAGATCAAGACAGTTTAATAGGCAAAGAAAAAGCACACAAGCAAAGTAAATCAAGGAATTAAATCCCCACTTTCCATGGGTGGGAAGGTGCTCAAACCCATGACAGGACTCCTTCATGCCTAATCACAACTCAAGAATACAAATGCTGCCCCTCCCTTCTTCTTTCTTGTCTGTGTTGGTTTTGCATGGCTTGATTTTTGGTAGCGTGGGGGCCATAGAGGTGGCTTCTGTGAGAAGCTGCTAGAAGCTTCCACCATGTCTGGCAGAAACAATCCCTGATGACTCTGAGGATGGATATGCTGCTGGCCAAGGCTGGGCCAATTAGAGATGATAGTAATGCCTCTGTGATAACATATTTAAGAAGAAATCAAAAACAAAGGTGATGATGCAGTTTTAATTCCAGCTATAGAAGAGGTGGTGAGAACATGTGAGAGAAAAAACATGGAGACACCAAGGTCAATGCAGAAGGAAGGGGAGGAGGTGCTCCAGGCACTGGAGCCAACATTTCTTTGCAGGCCGTGGTGATGACCATGGTGAAGCAGCTGTGTGCCTGCAGCCCATGGGGATGCATGGGGGATGCAGAGGTCCACCTGCAGCCTTTGGAGAACTAAGGCTGCAGGTGCCGCGCTACCCCATGCCAGAGTGGGTAGATGCCCAGAGGAGGCTGTGATGCAGTGGGAGACTTGATGGAGACAGGGGATCCCTGCTTCCAAACTGGAGCAGCCTGTCCTTGGAGGACTGCACCCTGTGGAAGAGCGTCCCCCCACCACAGCAGTTTTAGGAGGACTGCTGCTTGTGAGATGGGAACCACACTGGAGAAATTCTCAGAGAACTGCCTCCCATGGGAAGGGAGACCATGGTCTCACAGGGGAATGATTTCTCTCCCTAAGCCAAGCAGAAGAAAATCTTGTGTGATGAGCTGATCCCGACTCCCTGTCTCCCTTCACTGTCGGTGGGAAGGAGGGAAGTGTTAGGGGGGAAAAGGCATTTTTAAGGGCTTATTTTATCTCATTTTCCTGCTCTGATTTGTTAGTAATAAATTCACTTAATATTTCTAAACTGAGCCTGTTTTGCCCTTGGAGTGTTTTTTCCTGGTCCTTATCTCAACTCATGAACCCTTCATTAATTTTTCGTTCCTCTGCCCAGCTGCAGCAGGGGAGGGTGAGTGAGTAGCTTTCATGGATGCCTGGCGTTTGGCCAGTGTCAAACTACAACATCTCCATAGGGTTAAATGCCAACAATGACACCCTATGGTTGGAGATATTCCTTGGGTCAGTTAGGTTTGGCTATCCTGGCTGTGCCGTCTCCCAAATCCTTGTGCCCCCATGACTGCTCACTATCAGAGCATGAGAAGCTGAAAAAACCTTTACTAAGGTTCAGCACTATCCAGCAACAACTAAAATGTCTGTGTGTTACCAGTGTTATCCTCCTCCTAAACCCAAAACATGGCATTGTACCAGCTCCTGGGAAGAAATAAACTCAATCCCAGCCCAAACCAGGACAATAACAAATGTAAATTGAGTTTAGATTCCAAAAGAAAAGGGACTGAAGTTAGTACACATCTCTAGGAATAGCAAAGCAAGCATGCTTTCAAGACTGACGGATACCCATGACATTATACAACCTGGCTGAGTGAATGCAGGCAAGTAAGACAAACCTTCTGGCCCTGCGTTTGTCTGTGCAAAGGCTTCCACAAGCTTAGCACACAACCCATGCTTCTGCTCGTCCAAATAGTTCCTTTATCTGTTAATCCTTGTTTTTGTCTTTGAGAGGGGGAACTGTGGGAATCCTTAAAATCAGAGAGTTTTGAGAAAGCTGCAAAAGACAGGCCTCAGAGACAGCAAAACTGTGATTAGAGCTAAGCAATAGCCATAAGATTTGTCAGCAGAAAAATGATATAAGAAGTAAGGACAAATAGAACAATGGTCTCTGTATTAACACTTGGCTAGAATAACTCCCTAAGCTACAGAAAAGTATATCTAACAAGACAGTACGAAGTTCTAAGCTTGATAATGGAGCTCTGTGCATTATATTTTAAGGCCTACAAACAAGTATTATATTTGAAATAAGCCAGCATTGTTTTAACAAAAGGTGCATGTGCTTACAGTAGTTGGATAGAACTACTGTCTATGCTTTTGCTTTGTTGTGATTAGTCAAAAAATTTTTAAAGTTGTAACACTGAGTTCTTGGTCTGCTGCCAGGGACGTGAGCTGCTGGCATCTGCCCATTCCTATATCCATGTAATGAGACTGATGCTGGAAAGTAAACAACTCGAGACACATTCCTCAGCAGTCCTGTTCCGTTTGTGATTTGTACATAGACCCCCAGCCAGCAATACTGAGGTCAGGTGGAAATATATTTCCAGCAATGTTAGTAAAAAAAAATTAGTGATATAGTAGCAGCAGTTTGGTTTAAAAAAAAAAGGCATACATGATTCCTGTTTCTTGCCTGTTTTCTAATTCCTATCACCAAATGTTATTATTCACAACAAGGAATATTAGTAAAAAAAGTCAGGATGGTAGCCTATGAAGAAGAACCTTATTTCACACATCAAAGCTTTTAAGACAATGTGAATCAAATCAGTGATCTTTAGCTTAAAAAGAATGAACAAGACATCCTAATTACTTCTTGTCTGTTCACAACTTCAGTTTTGTCACCATGGGGAGAAGATAGTTACCCACAGAGAATGTGCTTTTGAGCAGTGACAGTTGGGGTATTACAAGATACTTCTGTAGTCATTCCTGAATTTAAAACTTAAGGAATGCAAAGGCAAGTAAATGTTTCAGTTCTTCAGCCCTTGCGCTTTATGACTGCGACTGGTGATTTAAAACAAGTCATGCTATTCATTAGCAAAACTGCTATCAATATGCCTCCTTATAACAGCCTTTCCCTCTTCTATCCTTTCTTCATTTTGATCAAATTCCAGGTAGAAGCCAAATTCTTGGGGAGAAGTTTGTATTGAAACAAGAAAACAAGGAAAATCAGAGATTACATGATATTGCAGTACTCGAGATACACATCAGCTACAACCCTCAGCTGCTCCACCAACAGTTTTAGATTATTTCCAACTGATATCTGATATTTAGCAGATTCAAATTTCAGCATGCAGAAACCAATCAGGAGTGTCACGTTGCAGCTGGGAATGCTGAAAGTATTTAAGTGCTGATGTGAATCTTTAAGTACCAATTTATTAGAAAAATATGTTAGCTCTGCTTTTACCAACACCAATCCAGTCACACACTACATATGAGATCTCCTGCACTGGCAGGAGGAATGGCATCACCATTCACACTTCAGTACTAGCAGTTAATGGATGTCAAGAGCATAGTTGACTACTACAGCACAGGCATAGTCAAGGGTATCCCAGAACCTATTCTGGACCCTGACACACTGATCCCATATTGGTCCCCTGCTCATCATCTGGTTCAGTGTGGTGCTCACTGCAAGCATACAGCACTTGCACACTGGCCCATGGGCACACTCCAGGCTTCTGTGTCCCCCTTAAAACCAGAACCCACCCTCTGCTCATGTGACATCCCTGCCCAGACCTGAGGCCTCCCACTTTCTTGCCAGTCCAGTTTCTTGTTTGCTGGTGTATACATGTACAGACCTGGGTTGGGGAGGGCATAGCCAGCACCAGGCTGAGACTTCTGTGCATTGCCCCATCAGCTGGCAGCATTGCACCAGCACTCTCAACACCCCAGACCTTCAAGATACCAGCCTCACTATGTGCAAAGTTCTGTTTTGATGCAGTTTCCCCAGAGACCCTGAACTTGCTGTAATTGACAGGATTGTTTTGTTGACTTTCTGTCACAGACTAGACATAAAATGCGTCAAGTTGAAGGCAATCATAACCATCAAGTCCTGCTCCTCTTGCAGGACTGCCTGTCAGATTTGCATCCCTCTATTTTAATTTCTGACTTTCCCTTTCCCAACTTTTCCTTAGTATCCCATTTGACAAGGTCCTTGATTAGATAACCTTTCCAAAGTGAACATGATCATGTTCCACACCCTCTTATCAATTAATGTGACCAGCCACCCCTGGCTGTCATTACTACCTCTCTTAGAATCCCTCTGGTGGATTTGTTTCTTTGTTCATGTTGTCCCACTTTTCCTACTAGTCCCTTCTGCACCTAAAATATTCTTGACCAGAAACACTTCAAGGAGCAGCAGTTCTCTCTTTGCTCTCCTTCCTTCCCAACATTTCTTTTTCTTGAAATCTGCTAAAAATGTTCCTGTTCTTTACTTGTCTGTAAAGCAGGAACCGGACAACCTGGAAACAAAATTGATGGATGTTTCTATCTTGATGCAGACAAAATAACCCTCCAGTTCCTGAGGTAGTGGTTACAGAGAACAAGCAGACATCTTTCATTAGCAGCCAGATCTCATGTCTGTCACTGCAAGCTTCCAGCAATGCTCAGCCCTCTCACTCACCCAACCCTTTGTGGATGTGCCTCAGGTTTTAGTTAAGGGGCAATAACGTGTGGTTTACATGCAGCAAATGGCAGTCAACTCCTGTTTAATAAAATGCTTCAGCACACGTCAACTTGTCTAAGTATTACTGAATGTCATCGCTTAGAGAAAGGCTTCAACCTGTCTTCCTGCTGCTGCTAGGGATTGGCCTGATGTGGTTTCTGCTGTAGCACAACTAAAGGCAGAATTAAACACTCCACATGACACCTAGCACAAGCATAGGGAGATATGCATCTGTTTTTAAGATATGATAGCAACCCCCCAAGCAACTCTTAGATGTTCTTGCTTTGTTCTGCATATTTCTAGTTTTATTTCTGGCACTTAAGTTCTCTTAGAGGTGTCACTGAATTCCTTGCAGACAGTTGGCTGACAAATGCCTTCTCCATTCAGAACAATTCAAAGGTGGTGGTGTTCTTCAGAGATCCTCCTATCACCACGTTAACACAAGAGCTTCAGAAAGTGCACAGGCTTGTTAAGCATCACTAAGGCTTCATAACAAGATAGCACAATGCTTTATATGGGATCAGTTTAAATCCTAGCACACTTGATTTCACATTTATTAAAGCCCGTCCTATTTTGTACAACACTGAGCATATAGTGTAACTCTGGGAACCACAGCTGTGACTTAGTTAATGATCTCAATAAATCCTACTTAAGCAGAGACAGGAAGAGAATTATGCAAATGACTATTACTGTGCACCATGCACTTGATAACTGAAGACATCCCACAATAAGCTTCAGCACATAAAACCAGTACTTTTAAAACCCAGATATGTGAAAAGTACGTAAGCAAGGGAATGGCTTACAGAATTTTGCTTCAGAAAAGTCGTAGTTGCAGAACATTTATTACAAACCTAGTATTAAAGGAAGCATACAGAAGGAATATGTACAAGGAGGGATGGTTAAAAACCCAAGATGACAGATTTTTCACATATAGCTGTGACTGTGAGAAAGAATTACTTGTCTGAAAAGACCTTTCTAAAACATCGTGATAAAAGACTCTGCCACTCACACTTGGCAGCTAGATAAGATGTCTTCTATCAGCCTCTTGTAGACCCAGGCATCTCCTTTAAGCCGTTGTCGCCGGATACCCACTGCTTCAGGCTTAGTGAGCTGACATACTTCTAACTCAAACTCCATAGTTACTTTACCAAAATCTGACCGTGTTTGACATTTCAGGGTATAACTGTAAAACAGAAGGGAAAACAGAATAATTATTGAACCATTTCATATTTGTTTTGCAATACTATTTTAAATTAATAGAAGCACTTTAAATAAAATACCCCATTGCTCTTCAGAATATTGTGAAACAGTCCACAATTTAGTCACCTGAGACCTTTGTAAATACTGTAGTTTCAGGGCACCATATTTATTATTATGCCCTAGGACCAATATGCAGCACCAATATCCTACACTACCACAAAAACCCCTGCATGCCAAAGGCCCCTATCTTCAGAGCTGGAATGAAGGAAAGTTCCCATGTTTTTCCTAGACAAGAACACTCTACTCTCTGTTGATTGCAGCTCAGCTGGTGCGAAAATAGGAAAAACCTGAATGCAGAGTTTGAATGATTACAATGGGAGCAGGTGCTGCTGTGCAATCTAGCATCCTTCCATATTATGAGTTTGGAAATCCATCGGAGGTTGATGTATAACTCTGATGTTCTACCAATACCCAACACTGAAATACTCAAGAACTTGAGAAAATGCATATTGAAAAGTGAGCACAATGGTTATTTCATGCATTGGGAGGTCAGGAAATAGTCTTTCAGTTTGATCAGAAATAAGAACCAATCTAACCAATCAGTAGCTTAGTGTAGCTAGCAAACAGTACAAATTCAAATAATCCACAAAAAGGAACGTGGCATCTGCACACGTTTTAAAATGTACTGACCTCTTGCCTAAAGGCTAATGTCTTTTAACTGCCAAGAATGAGAGTTAAAAGGTATCTAAACTATTTTCCAAAATTGTCCCATTTGTTCATGTGACTGTGCCTGAAACAGTCTGAAATTTAAAATTTCACATGAGACAGGCTGATGTGATTTTTTTCCTAAGCATTACCCTACTACTATTGGTTTATACCTGTTGGTGAAAGAGCTCTGCTAGAATACACTTAACATAGTTTTGTTCTGTGTGGGCATGTTTAATTGCAGACATTTATTTAGTGCCTTTACACTTTCTGTAAAGATTATTTTACAATAAGGTCAAGAAACTAAGTTTAAATAATTTGCTTTTTAAGGACTGGACTAGCAACCATTTAGACAAATACAAGTTGAACTAATCATATTTTAGACTTACCCCTTCTGAACATATTCCACATGCTTCTTTGAAAGAACAATGATTATTTCATTCAACAGTTCGTCTGGATTCAGCAGATAAGTGGTGGTAATGTTACAGCGTGCCTAAAAGTAATATCAAAAGTAACATCAGCTTGCTAAAAAAAAGGAATAAAAAAATAAAAATCTCCTAAAACTGAAGACATTGCAAAAAGTTTTCACTAAGGAAGTTTCAGAACAACCATGGTGACAAATGCTTCAACATCCCAAATCTATCACCCTGCTGTATGGTGCAGAGCTGGGAAATAGTCAAAAGCTGAGACAGAGTGCTTCTGATAACAAGGAGCAGGCAGTGCACCAGGCAACTCTTCATGTATAAAGAAAAGAGGTTACTTACTACTTTTAAATTTACTGTTATAGGCAGTTTTAATCATATCTAGTATTTCACATAACAATCTTGTGCACTAAGTGACCTCTTGAACAACAAGCAAATGCCTGGAGGTATTGGGAGGAAGCATATGACAATTGTAACATACCAACATGTCCTATATCTGGCTTCTGAAGTCACAGAAGCAGCCAAGAGAAGACAAGACTGAAAAAAAGCTTGAAAAATTAACATAGTTTGAGGATGCAAAGTCAGTAGAAGAGTGCTTCTTGTGGTCCTTATTTGGATTTACATGTATGCAACTCTCTGACATAACTGCTGTAACACTGTCTTGCTGTACTGTAGCCCAGTGTCTCTAGACATGCCTCAGGAATTTTGCATAGACTATAGACAAGAGAAACTGAGGCAGGAGACTAAAGGCATTTAGAGAAAGAATATCTAGCTTCCAGTTGCTCAGGTTCCTGGATTATTTGCACAGTCTAGACTCCTGTCTGATCGGCTGGTCAGGTTTGTAGCCCAATATCTTGTCCTGAATGTGCATGATTGACAGACAGTTCTCTGTGTGGTAGGTATCCCAGCAGCCAATCTGTTGAAGGGACACATCATTAGCTTCTATACAACTGCTTATGCCTTGAAAAAACAACCTGCCCTCTTTCATGGTAATTATCTTTTTCAAACATGTTGCCTAAAGATTCAAGTACAAATTTTTCTTGTATAGCTTCTGAAGTATGTAAGTTGCATTTGAATGATGTATATAGAATCACTAGGGTTGGAAGGGACCTCTGGAGATCACACAATCCAATCCCCTTGTCAAGTCAGGGTTCCCTAAAGCAGGTTTCACAGGAATGTATCTAGGTGGGCTTAAAATGTCTCCAGAGTGGGAGATTCCATAACCACCCTGGGAAGCTTGTTTCAGTGCACTGCCACCCTCAATGTAAAGAAGCTCTTCCTCACGCTGAGGTTGAACATGAGGTTATTTTATGGCCACTGCTCCTCAGCCTATCACTGGGCACCATTGAAGACAGTCTGGCACCGTCCTTTGACACTCCTTTGAGGTATCTATATGGATTGATGAGATCCCCTCTCAGTCTTCTCTTCTTTAGACTAAACAGGCTCAGCTCCCAGTCTCTCCTCATAAGAGATGCTCCAAACTCTTAAATCATCCTTATGGCCTCTGCTGGACCCTCTACAGCAACTCCCTGTCTTTCTTGAATCTGGAGCCCAGAACTGAACACAGCATTCCAGATGTAGCCTCACCTGGGCAGGGCAGAGGGGCAGGATCTCCTCCCTGACCTGTTGGCCATATTCTTCCTGATGCATTCTGGGATCCCACTGGCCCTCCTGGTCCCCAGGACACTCTGTCAGCTCATGGTCAACTTGCCATCCACCAGCACCTCAAGGTCCTTCTTCACAGAGTTGGTCTCTTGTAGGTCACTCCCAGTCTGTTCTGGTACTTGGGGTTATTCCTCCCCAGGCGCAGGACCTGTAGTTGCCCTTGTTGAACCTCCTTAGGTTTCTCTCTGCCCAGGTTTATCTCCAGCCTGTCAAGTTCCCAACTTGACTGACATCGCAGCCTTCAAGTGGATGAGCCAGATCCCCAGCTTAAAGATTGAGGCAAAGAAGGCATTCAGTAATTCTGCCTTCTCTGTATGTTTCATTACCAGGACACCTGTCTGATTCAACAGCATCCCTGTGTTTTTCCTAATCTTACTTTTGCTGATGATGTACTTATAGAATACATTCTTGTTTTCATCTATATCCCTTGCCAGGCTCAATTCCAAGTGGGCCTTAACCTTCCTAGTTACATTTCTGCATATTCTGACAATGTTCCTAGTCTTCTTACATGGCCTGTCCCTTTTTCCTTATCTTATAAATTTCTTTCTTCCATTTGAGGTTCACTAGAAGCTCCCTGCTCATTCATGCAGATCTCCTACTCCCTGTGCCTAACTTCTTTATCACAGGGATATGCTGGATTTGAGCTTGGAAGAAGTGCTGCCTTGAATACTGACCTGCTCTCTTGGACTCCCTTCTCTTCTGAAGCCCCATCCTATGGGATTCCTCTAAGTAGATTTTTGAAGAAGTTGAAGTTAACTCTCTAGAAGTTTAGAGTTGTAGTCCTGCTACTCTGCTTGCACCACACAGATCCCATGTTCCGTTATCTCATGGTCACTACAATAAAGGTCACTACAGCCTTCACATCTTCACTCAGTCCCTCCTGGTTCATTAGTACAAGGTCCAGCAACACACCTTTCCTTGTTGGCTCTTCCACCACTTGTGTCAAAAAGTTATCTTCAATAATCTGTAGGAACTTCCTGGACTGTGTGTGCTGTGCTATGTTGCCCTTCCAACAAATATCAGGGTGGTTGAAGTCCCCTGTGAGAACCAGGGCCTGTAATCATGAGGCTACTTCCATCTGTCCACAGAAAGGCTCATCAGCTTCCTCCCTCTGATGAGGTGGATTATAGTAAACACCTGCAACAGTGTCACCTTTCCCTTAAATTCTCACCTCATTCACCTGACCCTGGGTAGAGCTCAATACATTACAGTTAGTCTTTTACACAATGAGCTTATCACACTGACTTGGCCATTCCTGACAACATTTCAGTCACATAAGCTATCCCACCATGTTCTGTCATTGCATTGAGATCATGGCCCTGTGACCACACATAGATTTTTAGTTCTTGTTTATTCCCCATGCTGTACATGTTTCTGTCTAGGCATTTCATGCACGTAATCAAGCAATTGGGTTGCACAGAGCAGGTGTAAGAGCAATCACAACAGCAATGCATACTCTCAGCATAGTTTGCCCTTTGATCCTCATCTTGAGAGGCAGCCAAGAAACATCTGTTACTGCATTGGTTGGTATGGCCTAATCACCAATGACCTAATCAAGAAGGAAGCAATGGCACAAGCATCACCATTTTGAACCCCACTCCTGAGTCCTTCAGTCTGAAGTCAGTCTCTCCAAATTGGCCAGGGGGCTGCCAAAGATTTTCTTGCCCGCTTTAGACAGGTGGATCCATCCCATCTCTGCTTAACAGGCTACAGTCATTAAGTACAACCCATTGTTTAAAAGGCAAAACCTTCTCAATGGCACAGCCATGAAGCCAGATGTTGATCTGCACTATGCATTTGCTTCTGGCTGTCCCCTTTTCTCTCACTATGAGAAGATGACTTGGGCACTAATGTTTTTACCTGCCTCACCAGGTGTTAACAGTCTTCCTTGATCCTGTCTGTTGTTTGGCTTGCAGCACCATTTGTTACCCACATGATAACATAGTAGCAGGTAGCTGTCCATGCTCTTGAGAAGTTGGGGTACCCTCTCAGCAACATCATGAATCCTATCACCTGGTCGGCAGCAAACTTCTTGTGACTCTTTATCAGGCCAGCAGATGGGTGTCTCTATGCCCTTGAATAGAGTCGCTCACTGCAAGTACTCAATGTTTCTTTTTATGGGAACCTTGCCTGTGAACATCTAAAGCACCATATGTGTTTTCAGTCTGAATGCTGGAGTGTGGAAGTTGAATTGGAGCACTGTTTTTGTGGGTCACAAGGGCTCAAGGTGTCTCCTGCTCAGTGGTATCCATTGTAGGTGGATGGTTCTGAAGCCACAACTATGTCCATTTCAGCCCCTCAGTTCAGTACAGCCTGTTAACTGTCTCTTGTTATTCACCCACCTGTCACAACAGGCCATCAACCTGTGCACACTTTGTGCCTTTTCTCCAGAATGATTAAAAACTGGCCAGTAGGGCTCCTTTCAAACCATGCTGCTTCCTTCACATTTGGTTTAGATGGGCTATAAGTAGCAAGGGCCAAACTCCTCCCTGGATCTCTTGCCTGAACCCAGACTAACAGATAAATGAATTTGGTAACTGGGGCACTGTCTTGTTATCAGCAATAAGTAAGAGCACTTCATTGTAGAATTCAGGCAAGACAGGTCACAGAAGCTTTCCCAAAACCATTTCTGAAGCTACTGGATGTTTTCAATCATAATTACTGTAAGATAATAATTAATACATAACTAATATAATTACTTAATATTTTAATAATACATGCTTTATGTAAGACCTTTGCAGCAACCATACCTTAAGTTTCCTTGGACAGTCTCTAGTGCATCGTTTCTTCTTGCTTGGTGTAAGCATTGTGATCACTTTATCTAGGCCTCTTTCAAGACTTCCAAATATTTTGGCTTTTCTCTTCTTTTGGCTGCTATCCACATGTGCAAGGTCGAGATCTAATTCCACTGACTGACACCTGTTACATGAACAGATTAATCTGTTATTTTTCCCCTCTGTGTTAAAAAACTATTATTTCAAAGATGTCACTAAAATATTACCAGACATGACAGAACAAAGAAAATGGAATCAAGTGCAATGTATTAGAGGAGTTTCTGTTTGAAAGTCTGTTGAAGTTTAAACCCAGAGATGTGTCTAGAAATTGCAGTCCTTTGGAGACCTGGAATAAGAAGGCATCTACATAATGAAAAATAGATCATACTGAGTTTCATAGTTTAAAAACTTTTCTCTACCTTCATTATTTTCTAGTGACTGTAAAAAGAGGTTCTAGAAAAGTTTTTACCAAAAAGAATAGGAACAGCAGCTTGCTGTTGTAACAGGGCTTCCCAGGCAGCCCATGGATTAAGGTAGTCCTGCTCTAAATCAGCAATGTACACAAATAACTGGACACTTACCTTCTTTCAGGAAGAATCTCAGCTGCTAATTCATCTGCATTTGTTCGGTTAGCAGGTTTCTTAATTGGGGTGGCTGCAGTGAACTGACTCTCTGAAAGAAAATGTCCAAGCCAAACCAGGTATGTCTCTGCGTAAAAGGATTTTCTTTTCTTCAGTGACTATTTCTCATTATTAATAACTTTGTTCTAGCACCAGACCCCCTCTTCTATCTCAGGTCTATATTTTGGGAATTATAAAATATGTTTTTGCTACTACCTCTACTCTACAAATTAAAACTGTGACTGATTTCCCCAGGGCTCTACAAGTCAAACCTTAAGAGTAACCATTGCAGTTCAGTACTAGAAATTTGAGGACTAGAATTGCTTTCTTGCTCTGCTGCTGGTCCATGAATAAATATGGAGCAATCCACTGCATTGAGTAGTTGTGTTCTTCAGTGATCCATTTCCATTATATGAAGGGTATAAGTTCATATAGTCATGTTTAATATACAATGTACATGCTACACAATGGTATAGAAAGTCAGTGTCTGCAGAGCAGACACTGCAGACACAGAGCAGTGTCTGCAGACTTTAAAGGCACAGGAGAAAACACCAAGTGAAACAGTCAGCAAATAAGTTGTCACAATTAAACCCAACTTCAATGTTTAAAGTTTCAGCTCTCTACAGAATTGCACCTGGCTCCAGACAAACAACCTCAAAATTTCCAGTGGATTCTTCCACTTTTCTATTTCCTGAATCAAAGATCTTTCAATGCAGCAAAGACAGCTTTCTTTTTTTAATTCTCAGAAATGTCACTAAATAAATGAGCTAGAAAGGTTATTACATTTCCCATTTTGGATAGTATCTCTTTTGTTTTTAGACATACAAAGATGTCAGACATTACAAGTTATGTACAATCTTAAGGCAAACTCATAAACTACTTTTTGTATTGCTCTTCTTTATGAATGATCTCATTAAATAGCAGTATATTCAAAATCCCTTATTCCTCGAATCAGCCTGCAAAAACTTATGGTTCCTAACAATATGCTCCTTAACACCAGAAATGAAAAAGTCTCCTATTGTGAGGAGCCTTTGGCATTTGAAGGACAGAGTTAGCATTTACAGTATCAACACCAAAACTTTAATGGTAATCATTGAATGAAATGGTAAGGAACATATGGGATATGTACATGACTAAACAGGCTGATGACAGAAAATTCTGGTAACTCAGAAAAGCTGACATAATTTATACAGATTTCTGTGGTCTATTGCATAGCTGCAAGACCTACATATTGTTAACAGAAGCATTTTCACTGCTATACTGGACTGCCCCTGTGAAAATGTTGATCTGCAACCATAAGAAATCCAAAAGCTAGATTTCTCTTAAAGCCAGCAATTAAAGCAGATTAACTAAAAGTATGCTTTTATTTTCATTCAGGGTAATCACAAAGGAAAAAGAGTGTTGAGGAAACTGCAATCTCAACCTTCATGGAAAAGTGGAACCAGGTGCAAGCTTTAACAACACAGTGCTTGGCTCCATGTTAGGGTATACCAAAAGGGACTCACACATGATAATTGTGAGCAGCAACACAAGTAACATGCCCTGATGGATGGTTAAAACTTTTGCAGCACCCTATCAGATGTACTAGAAGAAATTCGGTGGTGCATAGGACAAAAAAATTGAGGTGTTTCAGAAATAGATGTATTGGATGAAGAAATATTGTGCTTATATTTGGGTTTCAGTGATTCCCAAGCAATATATATGTTCTAAGCTTTCATTAGTTACATTCTACATACCTTTGAAAGCCGGTGCCCTAAGGGGAACAGCTTGTACCTGTGTCTCCATTTGACTCTTTGCAAGAGGAGTCTTAGGAAGCACAAAGGGCATTTCATTTCTCAAAGCTGGCACTGTCTCAACATTCTCTTTGTTTTTATGCTTCTTTGATGCCACTTTTCTTGTCATTGGAGTTGACAGTGTGAATTCCATATCCTCCAGCTGGGCATCAGGCCTTGAATGCTACAAGAGATATAACAAAAAGAAAAAAGCCATCCTTTGCTGTATTCTGATCACATTCAGGAACATTACAGACACGGAAATTCTGAAGCAGGGTAAAAATATCATATAATGCTTGACTACAGAGCAATAGTTAAAAACTCTTCAATACTTCTGATTCCCTCTACAACTTGCTCATAAGGTTTGCAAGTAATTTGCCGCTTCTTTACCAGCTCTTCTAAATTCTTTAGCTTGCACATTTAAGGCTATTCCTCACCAGCTTACCTAAGCACAGCTAGGAATTTCCATTTGGCTTAATTGTAAAATTTTAATTGCTTCATTTGATTTTCTTGTCCAATATAGCTGCACTTCTTCAGAAACTTGTCCAGCTTTAGCCTAGGTCTGAGACCTTGTTTGTTGAACCTTATTTTTTCCTGTTGGTTTTAAAATCCTTATTTACTCATTTTCTATATGATCAAAGCTCAAGTTTTAGTCAAGTTACCTACAGCTAGAGGAAGGCACAACATATGTTCAGCTATATATTTAAAACACTTCTTTACTCCATTTGTAACTTCACTAGGCCAGGGTCTACCAAACATTTACATATTCAGTAATTTTTATGTACAACGATGACATGGTTTGACACTGGCACAATGCCAGCGCCTCCATGAAAAACCAAAACAAATGAAAATAAGATCTTTTGGATTAAGGACACTGTATCAAACACCTGCTTCATTCCATCAGTATTTATACCAATTTTTTCTAACAGAGACTCTTCAAACAGTGAAGCCGTATCTGTAAATTCCATGAATACAAATGCACATGGCACTTCACTGCACTCTGCCACATCACAATTTTTCCAGACTGGAAAGAAATATTCAGTTGAGATTCCACTGCACACTTAAAAGTAAGATTTCATCAGAAAAGACTGCCATTAAAGTCTAAATCTAATTTCTTTCTAAGTTCCTAATAATGGAAGTTCCCATGATGGTGACCTAGGTTCTTTAATATTGTTGTTGTAGATCTGTCATTTTTATCAAAAGTAGGTGTGAAACTATTCTCAAAGCACCATTGCCAAATCATCTTTCTTGACCAGGTTTAGGAAGAGAAGCAACTCACAAAAATGGCCACCTTTGAATTGAAGGCTTGGACCACAACCTCTTTTTACCAAAAGTCCTAGTAATAATTTAGAAAGAATCCAAGAGAAGAATGGAGTAACGTTTGAAAGGAGGCTGGATAAACACATATATCCAAAACATATGACTACTGAATCCACAACACTAATTGGAACTAGCATTTGGAACCCTTCATCTGATGGCTAGTTCTGCCCTCCCCAAATTTTGTCAGTTATTAAATCAAGGGATTTGTAACTTCAGCCAAGGTTGCTAACCTTTATGGTTCACACCACATACAAGCAGGTATATATCCAAGCATCCTTAGTCTCTAACACCTTTTTGTTACTTACAGGAAACTCTTCCCAAGAACTTACTTCATACCATTACAGTGAAACTGTACACAGTCATTTTAAATTGTCAGTCTTTGGCTGAAATGGACACCATTATAAAAAGCTGGAATGGATGACATTTTAGTAACCCATGTTCTGCTGGTGAGTTTCTGTTGCCCCATGATCAAGGATATCACAATGAGCAGATCTCTCATTACTACTGGAACAGAGAGCTGTCTGATAAGCTCTAGATCTTCTATGATACCTTACTCAAAAGCCCTTACCAGAGGGTTACTAACTACAAGAAGCTGACAGTGTAGTTGAAATCACATTCCATTAAACATGAATGCATGATTAGGATATCTCAGCTATGGTGTTCTAGATGTAATTCATGGTGACTATTTTGCAACATGCTTCTATATCAAACTGCTTGAAGTCAAGCAGTATTATGTACAAGCTTGTGCCACCAAATTCAGAAATGGTTAACTAAAAGGTTCTGTTTGCTTCGTTGTCTTCACATTAGATCAGGTCCAGCTAGAGAGCTTTGCTAGCTGCATGTTTCAGCAAATTCAGTTGATGTTCACCCAGAAGCTACGCACAGGCAAGTTAATTGTGTTCTGAGCACTGCAGGAGGATTAATGGATTGCTGTATTGTGTAGACATGAATTTCACCATCATCTAGGAAGGCATAATGCGTATGTCAATTAGTAGCATTTGCCAATTTACCTTGGACATCACTAGAGATGAAGTAGCTTAACAGTTCAGCACAACTGAACCTAGTGAACCTCCACCTTAATCATCAGAGTGTAGCAGGCTAACCCACCGTGATCATGGAAATCACATTAAGCATATTCAGGAACACTTACGATTCATTATCTATTATGCAGCTCTAGTAGTCCTAGAATTCACATATCAAAAGAGCTGTATGGGTGAACAGAAATGATGTACATGCAATTGAATGAGATACATAAAGTATTTATTCTGAGTGCTTGCCTCTAACACAAAAAGCAGCACACTCAGACCATTTCACAGATGTTTTGTCTCAAGGGGAAACAGCTTATACAAGTCTGCAACTCCACTGAACGTTTTGGAATTTGTCGACTAGACTAGTATTGCTGATGTCACATATATTTGCATATTATATACAACATTGCAAGGATTTTAGCAACTCTAGCCACTACCAAACTACAGGAATAGAAATTCCCCTAAGATATACAAAATTACTTCAGAATCCCAATCATCAGAAAAACAGTAGCAACACATTTCCTTTACTCAAAGTAAACATCTTCCTCTCTAGGATTATGTACTCAAGTGAAACAGATGAGAAAGGGATGACTCCCTCTGATTTGATCACCAGCTCCCATAGTGTCTATGTCATCTCAGAGAACACTGCCCAGGTGACATATCATGAGGTATCAAAAGATTTTCCTTACCAAATGCAACCCTCAAGGTAGAAAAAATATAGAGACAAACAAACAGAGTGCACATAGTCATTACAGAACAAGATCTGGAATCATCCAGGCCACAAAAGAGGAAATTTGAGGCCATTAATAAGGAGGGATTCTGTGCGACACTTGATGCATCAAATCCTCCCAGATGGCTATTCCAGTAAAGCCAATCCAGAGAAGCAGCCTAGCTTGCTAAATCATGTTAATGAGATAACTGAACTCTTTAATGCCCAAGACTTTAGCTGACTGTGTACTTCACATAATATTCCAAGTTGGAAGGGACCCTCAAAGATCACCAAGTCCAACTCTTAAGTGAATGGGCCGTACAGGGATCATAACCACCTTGGTGTTATTACCACCATGCTTTAACCAGCTGAGCTAAACTCAGGCTCATGCTCTCTTCCTGATGTTTAGAGCACCAGAATATTTCTCCAGGCAGAGCTGTGTCAATGCAGAGCAGGATTTTAAAGAAGATGCTGGCCTGCTGAACTCAAGTTTACCTCAAGGACGGTTGACATCGTGGTACTGGTATGTTCTGTTAGACACGGAAACCTTAAACGAACACGCTTGCCACGAGCCTTCTTGGATAGAAGCAAGAGGTATGTTGCTGACATGTGGTCATATTTCCACTGTAGGGTCAGGGAGAAAGAAAGAAAAAGTATTTTAATCTCCTCTTTGGACATATTACAAGTACAAGTCAACCTCAGCCTTCTGAGTATTTCCATGTCTCCACAAGTTTTTCTATTCGATATGCAACCCTAATTACACATAACTGTAATTTCAGACTTCAAGTGATTTGCATTACGTGCCTGAAATCCAGAAAAAGGCCCTATGTTGGTTGTTCTTTGCAAGTTAGTTTGTAGTTCATGCAGTAGCATGGAAATGCTGGAGTGAAGATCTATCTACTGAAGTGAATGCAAACCCAGCAATTCGGTTTATCCAATACTTCAGCAAGAGTATAAGTTTCTTGGAAGTAATTCCTGCCCATTCTTTCTTAACTGACAACTTTTTGCATTATTTTCAGCAGCTCTGTGTGCGTGAAGAACAGACACCACTTTTGACGGGTTTGCAGCATAGTGTAGTTAGTTTGAATAACTTATAAGGGATTAGAGTCTTCCAGGAAAGGACTATGCAAATAGCACAAACTTATTTGGAAGGATTTTCCCCTCTGTAAACAGGTTATTCTGATTATTTGCTATAACTAAAGAACAAAGAAAATTAACTCCACAAATCTGTTAAAACTATCACACACATTTTAAAAGTCTGTTTCTGCTATAGTTATGCGGAAAACCCAAGTGTTTTCAAAAACCCAAAACTATTGTCACTGCTAGGAGGTACAAAGAAGCAGAAAATTCAGTTATAATGAAGAATTTTCAGATTCAGGTAAAAGCTGGAGTACACATCATGCTTTAAGTCTTTTCAACTGCTAACATTTGCACAATTCTTCCAGAAGTATTCAGTTCAACTTTTATCATTTGTCATCAAAAATGACTAAACATACTCACTATTTTTAAAAATCTGTGAACTCCAAAAGCCCCTGTATTTTGTTGACTGCCTGGGCGCTGTTGATTTTTTTTGTTTTTTGTTTTTTTTTTTGTTTTTTGTTTTCCTACTCTTTATTGAACAATTTCAAAGCAAAGAGTTAACCCAGCAAATGGTATCTGTTGTTCAACTATAAATTTCTACAAGTCTGTTCTGACTTTCAGAGATTCAGAAGGATTTTACCATAGTGGTAAGATTTAGGAAACAGTAAGATTTAGGAAACATGAAGATCACAATTAAAGGAGAAAAATAAATAAACAAATTTGAACTTCCGAACCAGTAGCTTGTAGTTGCAAGCTACAGCTAGATTCTAGAGTTCTGCGGGGCCTCCTTAAATCTGAAATGTATGTAAAATGTCGTATTTTGGAATATGTAAGTATTGGTCTGATAACACAGTAAATTTATTTACTCTATTACTGTAGTTAATTACTGTAAATTACTGACATAAACTTCTTACCGCTGTTATTAATTGCAGTATAGTCTCCCTGCTCTGCTCATGAAACACAGAAAGCTCTGTTACACAGTCCTCATCAAGATGTCCCAGCTGCAACAACACAATGGATATTGAAGTGTGAGGTTTTCAATTTACCCCCTAATCCATATCTGACAGTGACACTGTTGTGAAACCCAGTGGGCTGAGTCAATAGTCAATGATGATTTTAGACCTTGTATTTCAAATGTTTAGCATCACAACTAAACATTGTAGGAAACAGACTGAAAAAGTCGTACGACTTCAACAACTTCACAGTCTGGATCCTCACAGCCTTATAAATTCAAATAAGCCACCCAAAAGCAGGTAAGATTTTTACTAGAATGGAAGGTCCACTTTTATCTGCCTATAAATACCCAAAGCTACGAGCCATGCCCATCTCTCACACTGATGGTGCAAGCACAGTAAAAGGGTCTTTACCTAGGGTAACAGTGGCATCTGGTGGCTATGGGAAGCATTGGCTGTCAACATACAGAACTTGTCAGCACGTTCTGCTGACAGCCAGATTATTTGGGTTTTTTTCCTCTCCATACTGCCTTCATCTCTCACACAAGTAAAACAAGTGAGAGAGAGACAGGATGAATATTCTTTCAGTGAAATTTTAATTTTCCAATTAAAAATTGAAAAATTTTAAATTTCATTTAATTTCATTGGAATTTTTGAAAATTCCAATTTTCATTGAGGACTACATACAAGATAAACCATAACCACATCTAGCACGACCTTCATATTATTTGTGTTTTACACATTAAAGAAAGTACTGATCAAGCAGCCTAAGGAAGGAGCTGGTCATTCATATGTGGAAGTACTTTTTGATGAGAATTCAGTTATTCTGCATATTCAGCTGCAGAATACAAGGAAAATACATTTGAAATATCTCCTCAAGAGAAATCAGGACTAAGTAATAATATTTTGACAGCTAAGAGAATCAGAAAACAACCACAACCATCTCAAAGTTCATCTTGTAACAAACAATTTCATACCACGCACTATGAGGATGGTAGTAAGCTAGCAAATACTACATGAAATGCTTTAGTATCTATCTGACCAGAGTACTTACTGGGTATTTACTTTGCCACTGAACAGTATCAGAAAAACCTTGCATGAGCCAAGGGTGACTTAAAAGGTGTTGGATTGTAATCCGCTTCTTTGGGTCAACCTGGTGTGCCATAAAAATCAAAGTGATACTTAAATTGTGGAGAAAAAGTGAAGAAACAATTGATCTTCCACACAGAATGTTAGGGTCGTTAGGGACAAAACCAGAAACCAATACTTCTTCAGAGCTTCACAAAAGGAAGCTCGCACTCAAAGATCTTAACTGTGAAGAGCAGTTACAGAACCTACAGCTACAACAGATCTCCCAGGGATATGCAGCATTGGCTATATTCATGTATATTTGGGCTACAAAACAGCTCTTGTTTTTCTATTAAGAAGAACCAAATACATGCTGTTTGAAGTCTGTTAAATCATGTAAACTTTGCTAATTGTTTTTGAAATCAAACATTTTTCCCAAAGATTTTTTTGCTGAAGGGAATGGTAATCTTCTCTTAAAAAAATTGTAAGAATTAAACTTCCCATTTAAACACAGAATGTTTTTTAAATATTTTCTTGATGTAATGTTTTGAACCAATTAAACAGTACTTTATACATCTATTGAACAGAAACAATAATCTTTACCTGCAGCATCTGGTCAAGGAGCAATGTACTGCTAGGAGAGAGCCAGTTTGGAGTACTGTATTTTCCTCTCTACAAAAAAAGAAGAGGATTTAGAACACTGAACCTCAAAAGTAACTACTAAATTACTTGGACAATAGTGACATCTGTACTTTGTAAAAAAAAACAACAGCAGGAAGATGTGAACTTAGTTTAAAGAATGACTTGCATAAATGTCATGGCAGTACTAAAACCTGGCGGCATTAGAAAGGAAAATGCCATGTTTGAATCACCAGCTGCAGTTTTCGTCCATTCTGCTTGTATGACACCTCCATCTCCACCCACTTTTGCAGCTAACCTGCTCCTTTCTCCATTGCCTTGGTTTATCCTATCAACTTAGTACTGAAGCTCTAGAAGTGCAAACATACTGGATTATGAATGACTGATACTAGCACTTTGCAATGTGAAGATTCCCTGAAATCACTACTTTTCAGACACCAAAGTTACACCATCCTCAGTATTAGGATATTCTTTTTTGAATAGGTTAAATCTAATGCTAAACTTTCAATCATACAGCAGACAGGAGAAAGGTTACAGATCTAGCAAGTGAGATTTTTTTCAAGATAATTATTTACTGTTGTTTTTCTTTAAGTTTTGGTTAGAAGAAAATAGAAAAAAACAACTCCCATATGTGAGGAGTAACAGTAGCTAGAAACCAAACCAAATTCACCACCAAGAATAGTTTATTTCTGAATGAAAACCAAGATAAAAATAAAAATCTGTACAAACTCATTGTCAAATAACGTAACTATCATTTTGTAACGGCAGGTTTATTTCTACAGACAAGTGCCTTAATAACAAAACCGTTGGTATTATATGCAGCCACATTTCTAAGAATGGTATGTATTGCATTGACATCACAGATTAAAGACTTTTAGTTACATCTTTACAGACACTATTAGTAAGTTATTTAGGAATAGTTCTGTAGGCTGTTTTACAACACAGCTTTACTATGAAACTAAGTAACACAGGTAATCTACATTTTGGCTTTAGTATAATGCTACAGAACACAACATAACAAAGAGCAATTCTCACCTATTCTACTGTGGGCAATACTGGATGGTAAATATCTGGTTGTGATATCTGCCAGGCACATAAGGTCATACCAGAAGTAATTTTTTTTTTTACAGTAGTTATACCACAGCTTAATTTTTCAGTCAAAAAGTCAATCCACTGATTCACAAATGAAGACAACATTCCAGGGAATTAACACTGCATGTAAGGCATATGATGTGAATTGAATTCATGCAGCAGATTTGACTTGCAGCAACAGGTTCAAGATGAGATTACAATAAATTTCAGGATTTAAAATATGTGAAACTAATTCCACAATAGCCCTCATTTGAAACAATTTTCAATTCACAACCACATAAAATTAAAACAAATTCAGAGTGGAAATAGCAAGTATGCATCTTAACACCTGCGACATGATTGGTTTTTGACTGCTCCCAAACTAAACTTTAAAACCTCATTTGTTGTTTCAGCTCATTTTAACATATTCCACTGGCAGATGCTGCATTGCTCCAAACATCCCAGTTCACAGTTCCTGTCCATGGTGGACAATGGTAACTACACAGAGTCATTTTTTATATTCTTAATTAAGATCTCCATTTCACATCTGAGTTCTCAGCTCAGTGAATGCCTTAAGCAGTTGGATCATTTACCAGGTTCTGCATCTCGGTGTAGTGAGTACCAAAAAGGGTTTCATCATCCTATGACAGCATGCTCACAGGTGGACATGTTCTCAGTGTGCTCTGACTTTCTAGGTAGACAACACAGTTCACACCAGAAGCAGAGAGGGAAAAGCAGCTCAACAACCCCGGTGTTTACACTTAATAGCAATTTCACTGGGAAATTAAGTGCTTGCTAGCATTATTTGGACAAGACTCCTAATCACATGGTTTAGTTTAGGTAGTCTTGCAAAGAGCAGGGAGTTGGACTTGATCCTTTTTGCTCTCTTCCAACTCAAAATATTCTATGACTATATGAGTTGGGAAGTCACGTAATTTTACTGGCATCTCATCTGAACATTAGCACCTTTACACAATCTCTTTAGATTAGGTAGTCTTAGCTTATTTTTCCCCTTTTTTTTTCTTTCTTAAAGCTCTCTTCCATAACTCAAACTAAGCTTCCTAGTCAAGGTACTTCCTTCTGTCAAGGTACTCAAGTGTACTCCAATTCCAGATTAAAAATCCACATTCTGTTGAAATAATCAGGTGCTTCATAGAAGTCAGACTGTTATGCACCCTGAAAACATTTCCTGTGCAAACCAGTGTCAGTTGCCCCCTGCCAAAGTAGTCCTTGAATACTCTCAAGAAGGGTTTTTTGCTGTCTTTTTAAAGACATATCAGACTCTTGGTGAGAGGAGAATGAGGCAGAAGAATACAAAGCCATTACTTTGCACTGCTGTTCATCATCCCACTCAGACCAAGCTTCATCAACATAGATTTTTATGGCAGCTCAGAAGTGGCTGGCAGAGATGCATGTGTAATGAGGAACAACAGCTGTTTAATCACATCAAGAGGAGTTTACAGGGAAACAATCAATGACTTAATTTTACTATGTACTATTTATTCAACTCTTTTTGGAAGAGGAAGGCATCATACCAGAGGCAGAATCCTGCTTTTCCTAGACATGAGAGTGGCTGGCATTCAAGAAGAGTATTTTTAGCATTTTTTAGGGAGAAGACAGATAAACACTCAGATATAAAAGTCTCAGTTTTCTACTGTATCATAGGTCCAAGCTACAATACTGCACAGGCTGAGGGAAAACAGAAACAAATCCACAAAATACTGATCAAAAGAGAAGCAAAGCATAACAAAATTCAGCAGATAAGCTTTTTTTGCTCAAATCAGAAAGTGAAAATTTCCCATAATGCTTAGTGATTCCTGTTCCTCATGATTCTACTATCAATACCTACCATGATCTTCCTGTAGACACCCATGTCATTATCAGCATCAAAGGGGAGAAAGCCACACAGCAGAGCATACAGCAGTACTCCCATACTCCAAATATCTGCCTAAAAAATGAAAGTGACAGTTCACAAACCTCATCTGTTTAAACCTCATCTGGCTTAGAGACCTATCACATTGTCTCCTTTTGGCAAAGCCCACATGAAACTTGTGGAAAGTAGGTTCCTTAACTCTGGACAGAACTCTTACAGTCCAAGTTGTTATGAATGAGGTCCCTATATGTCCAGTTAAATAAACCTCAAAATTAAAATTTAGCAGCTATTTTAATTGAGCAGCAGTTTTATATAAAATAATACAACTGAGTAGTCGCAAAACCAAATCTGGCAGTGGTTCAGATAAAGCATAAGCAAAACCAATCGATCGGGGTATAGGGAGGGCTTCCCACCATGCCTCACATACAAAAGCAAAAGAATCCAAACACAACTTATATGCTGTATGCTAATACATATTCATCAATATTTTCTTGTAAATCTCCTCCTGTTTTCGATTCTTGAAATCTACATCACTGTACGGCACAGTGTATGCTCCACTTGGAGCTACTTCTTGGCTTTTTGGTGGTCTTTTCAGAGGAAGGCTCACCGTCTTCCTCGCTATCCTCTGAATAACCTGGCAAGTTGTGCATGTGCATTAAGCTTTGTGTTACGTAAGTAAGCATTATGTTCCAAATAAGCCTTATTATTTCATAGATAAGACCATTATTTTAAATTCCCTATCTGGAATTGTCCCAACTTTATTCATCTCAAGGCCGATCCTGCCTTGGGAATTGTCTTGACTCTGTCCATCAATGCCAATTCTGCTCTGGGAGTTTTCTTAACTTTATTCATCCCAAGGCCGTTTTTTGTTTTCAGGATATTGCTTATCTGAAACACTCCATCTTGTACCCTATTTCCTCCTGAACATCTGAAAACATCTGTTTTGTGACACTAATTACATATAATTTTTCTCTATTACTTTTTAACAAATATTTTCTAAAATATCAATATAGTTACAGTTATTAGCATGAATCATATTCATTTATCACAAAGTGAAAGCACACAATTTTCAATTCACTAAAACTATAGCACTATTAAAACCATTACTCTTTTTCTTAGGTCACCAAATTGCTGCATTACCTTTAACCTACAAGGAATTCATTGACAAAAAGGAAATCAAACTCATCTGAAGGGATTTTGTACTCAAAAGTATTTGTGATTATGACAGCTGTCAGTACAGTAACAATCAGTTTTAAAGCCCCACTGTTACTTTTCTGTATAGACATGACAAGGTCTACTTGCCTCATACCGCAACCCCCACTTCAGTCATAAAGATAAAGGAAGTTTGAGAAGCACTGACGTTGTGGAAAACTAAAAGAAAGCAAGACTTAGAGGTCAGGGACAGTGGTGCAAAGGAGGTAAAGGAAAAAAGACTGACTCCATCCAACAGCACAGACAGGAAGTTTGAGGAGATTGAAACTGCAGCATTTTGAATGAATTGACAAGGGCATGTAGCAAACCCCAATGTTCTAGACATGGAATCAAAGCTGGAAGAATTGCTACAGTTTTTGTTCTCTTCAATTTTACTACACTACACAGTACAAAGACCAAGTTTTCATAGAAGATTTCAAAGGCAAAGTACACAAGATACTGAGACCACATAGAAATTTGCAACAAGACTTGGAAAATTAACAGAACAAATTGCCGCCTGGAATAATGTGTTAGGAGGTAGTTATTTTTTGTAGAGCAACATCTGGGGACAGTGAAGAATTAGTCAGAGATGAAAAAGTCTGATGCAGAACCTGTGGTCAGGAGCTACTCCAGGCCATGACTGCTCTCAGTCACACAGCTTTTGAGCGCCACTGAGGCAACATGACACTGAAGAAAGACAACATGGGAGTATATCTCAATCTCACCAGCTTTAAATACATGGTGCACACAGAAAAAAAAAACACCCTAACCCACAATTGTATCACCTACCTCTGAGCCAATGTATGCTTTGCCCTGAATCAGCTCTGGTGCCACATAAGCTGGGCTTCCACAGCAAGTGTTCAGATGGTAATCAAGGCCACCCTAGAATCAGACAAAACTGATGACAAAGAAGCATTGGCTCTAGTACAAATGGTGTCTTCTAGCAACAACATATTAAGAGGCCTCAGAAGTTTCATTTTTCAATGCTGTCTATATACAGTCACCTAACATTTTGCTTTGGTGTAGGCAAAAACTGTCCAAGACCAGGAGACTGCTATAAATGTTCAGATCCCAAGCTGCTTCTTCACATTATCCCGAGCAGCCTTTTCTGCAGCT
The DNA here is from genome assembly GCF_024509145.1 of Vidua macroura. NCBI lineage: Eukaryota > Metazoa > Chordata > Aves > Passeriformes > Viduidae > Vidua > Vidua macroura. The sequence continues at coordinate 83,111,317 of NC_071611.1, forward strand.
CCTCCTGTGATAGAAATACTTCCTTTTGTGACCGGAAAGAAAACAGATGGAACTTGGGAATCAGTAATCCAAGAGCTACTGGGCATGAGGCTGGTTGGATATTTTTATCAATATTTAAGACAATAACTTCATGAAGAGCCACTAAAATGCTTCCGTATTAAAAATGTGTTATTCCTTAGCCTGGGCTTTGTTTTAAGCAAATCAGAGTGAGATGACATTGTACCACCAAGATGGTGGTCTAATACTCTCAATTTCCTGCAAGGTGCTTTATCTTGACTCAGCTAAAACAATCTGCAGACTTTGGATCAGTAAGATCTTCTTTCCATTAAATTCCTTCCTCCCAGCACCTATCTCATATGTGAAGATGACAAACAGAGCAGCAATGTAGAAACAAACTTTAAACTTGTTAAACAACTCAGTACCACCATGTGGATCCAGAGGCTTTGCAAAGGTAAGGGGAATTGATTTGAATCGCAATCTCTACACATAGACAAATCATTTGAAAATTACACATGCCATTGAAAATTACTGGGGGCAAATGGACACCAACATAAGCTTTACAGTGCTTTGTGGGAGTAGATACTCTACACACAAGTAGATATACACAAGGCAATCTGTGCTCATACTGGGATGGAAGATGAAGTGTAAGAGGAGAAAAACTGATATTCCGCACAGAAAGTGTAAAACTGTCTCACACTGTTAAGGTCCTACGAAGCAATTAGCAGTAGGACAACTACACCAACAGTTCAAATTCAGGACAAGGCTCTGCACTGCACCCTGAAGTCACGCCTGCAATTTTTATGTGTGCACTGTAGTTGATTAAGCTCTGCTATGAGAGCAACTGACCTTTGGCTTTGCACAAAGTCCAAAGTCTATCAGCTTCAGATTGTGGTCCTCATCAATCAGCAAATTTTCCTAGTAAAAGAGAAATTGGTAATGAATTCTTATATAATGCCAGGTATCCAAGAAACCACATTTTCTTTCACCCTATTTCTTCTTGCCATTACCAGCCATAACTTACCTGAAGCTCTCCTCTGGAGATTTTGGTCTGTTGCTAATGAATATATCCTATATTCCAGATAGGAAATACAAGCTCCTAACTGCTCAGAAAGGCCTAGGTGGCTGCTACACAGAAAGCAAAAACTGTGAAGCAGCAGTCTGCCCTGGCAGAAAATGCAGCCATTGATATCCCAGATGGCGTGAAAAGAAGCAAAGCTGCCAAAGTGGGGGAAGCCACTTGCCCTCTGTTCACCACAGTGAGAACAGCACATTCAGTTTCTGCCCACCCTCTAGCACAGGAAAGACACCAAACTGAGGTAAACTCTGTGGATGGAAACCAGCCTGTCCAAGGTGCTGGAGCACTTTTTCCATGAGGAGGCTGAGGGAGAGATGGTTTTTCAGCCTGTAGGTGACAAAGCTTAAGTGGAGACCTCATGGCAGCCTTTTCATTCCTATAAAGGAGGCATAGAGACAGCACCAGCCCCGCCAGAGAAGCACACAGTGGGATGATGACAGTCAACAAGCCTCAGGAGACTTTCAGACTGGTACTAAGAAAATGCCTTTCTTATAAAAAAGAAAGTGAAGATCTTAACAGGTTTCCCAGCAACATTATGGTGTCTCATCCTAGGGAGAGGTCCAAGATGTGACTGGATGAAGAAGTTTGATATGACACTGTTTTAAACAGGAGATAAAAGCAGAAGCCACTAGAAGTCAGTTCCCGACCAAGTTCTCTCACAATCCTATGAATTCATCAGGTCTCCAGCTACAATCCAAATCCTTCCAAGAGGGATACAGAAGGCTTTGCTTGGAGAGAAACTCTTTGGAGACAAAGATTTCATGAACTGTCTAGTAAAATGCTTGTACCCAAAGAATTTGCTTTTCTCAGTTATCAGTGTCTCTGAACATGCAAACTTCTAACCCCTTCTAGGAGAAATAGTCTCAAGTCTTCCCTAAGCCCATGCTTAATTATTGTGGTGACAGCAAAGCCACAGGATCATTTGGCACATCCCTCCTCTGTCCTTACTTGTTTACATTGTGGGAGTCACATTTTCCTTTGAATGTCAGAACAGAACAGTTTGCACAATAGAGAGGAATCCTAACAACTCTCCCTGGGTACATGCTGGAATAAAGGGGATAGCAAAAATGCCTAACCAACAGTCAAAATCAAATCTGTGTCTGCTCCACTCTCAACTGGAGTGCACTATTCTGCTTCTCTTCCAGAGGAAGCTCCTTCCTCAGATACAGCCACATCCAGCTCAGTTGAGGAACAAAGCAATAAGTAGAAATAATGCTCTTTCAGTAAATGTTAACTAAAGAGCTCTAAGCGCAGGAGAACAGAGAAGATAACTCACACCAGCTCCATTCAGAGAAATAAAAGTAGGTATTCATTATTATTTATGCAAATTCAACTACTGTTCCGACTTACTGGTTTGAGATCCCTGTGGGCATATCCCTGACTGTGCACGTAAGCAATTGCTGAAACAATCTGCCGAAAAAATATGCGAGCTTCCTCCTCGGAAAGGTGGTCCTTAGAAATTATGTAATCAAACAGTTCTCCTCCAGGACAGTACTGCATGAAAGCAGGAAAAAAAGAATACATTTGGAATACAATCATGAAATGTAAACATGAACAAGGACACTGCACAGCAAGAGGCACTCTTCTCTTTCCTTCCCTCTTCTTAATCCCAGCAGCACCCATGGGCATGCCCCAGGCCAGTGTGCAACAGATCCAACAAGACCAAGAGCCCAACTCTTGCCTGATGCTTGCCACAGCCATATCACACTACCAGCACAGGTGACAGAAACTGCCCAAGACATGACAACTCAGTGGCATTTCCCAGGTCCCACATATCCTGCTGGTGCTGTTTTTTGGAGTGTGAGGTGGGAATTAAAGTCAATTTGTTTATTGCAAACAGTGAAAAGTAACTTTACAATGAGACAGAACACATTATCAGCTTCATTTTTAAACTACAGCACCTTGGACACACTCATCATTGAGACAATTTTCTAAGAATTGTTTCATTTGGACTCTGTTACCATCTACTGCTATGGCTAAACCCAGAGATTTTTGCTATAGCAGAAACACCATTCCTTACCTCTAAAACCATGAATATTTTCTTGGGTGTCTCAATCACATGATACAACTGGCAAATGTGCTGGTGACTCAAGTCCTTCATGGCATCGATTTCTAATTTAACACGAGGCAAGTCATCCTAAAAGATCACAACAGCAAGGTATGAAGTATTTTGACAGCCGGTACCTCAAAGTAAACCTGCACATCAGAACTGCTCAAAATCAAACCAGCACCAGCTCTGTCACTGCTCACTTGCCCTCCTCACACACTGGTCAGTAAAACCCAAAGGGGCAGATTTGTGCTACTATTCTCATCAACACTCTGACTTAGTTTATTTAGTTACTTAATATTTAAAACTGTAACTGTCTCAGTTTTACTGCCAGGGAACATTGCCCTCTCCAAATGAGGGCACAGGATTTGTGGTGCCTTTAAAATTCTTTCAATTTTACAGCATCTACCACTAACCCACAGTGACAGGTTGCACCTGCGTTCCTGAGAGCTCCACAGGAACAGCACCTTACCAGCTCTGAAGTATCTTTTGGATTACCTGTAAAGCAAGCTTGTCCATGATTTTTATCGCAACTTTTTCACCAGTGAGACGATGTCGCGCAAGTTTTACCTTTGCAAACCCACCTAGAATTTGAAACAGAAATGTATAAAGCTCTGCATGGTGACAAGCTTTCTCACCCTGATCTCAGTCGGCCTGAAGCAAATACCATATGCACAGCATGTAGTATCATTACCAGAGGAAGAAGCAATTGCTGCCACCACCTTCCAGTTACAGTTCCACAGCTGCGCCCCGCAAAACACACCGAGAAAACATGACCCACAGACTCTGAAGCAACAGTTAATCTCCCAGATAAACATCGAGGTGAGTGCACACATCACACACACTTGTTTGCATTCACAGAATGAGCCCACCTGTGCCGACTGTTCCGTGTAATTCATAGTACTTAAGAATTTCCTCATAGTCATCTCCGGCCATTCTGCGACCCGCAGGACGCAGGCAGCTCTTCTCAGCACCTATAAGGGGAGACCGCAGATCGCGCTCATGCTTTCGGGCACAGAAAGCGATTCAGCAGCAGCCCCCGGGGAAGGCGGAGCGGCTGCTGTTCCCACGGATCTGTCACGGCTCCCCAGCGACAGGCGCGGGAGCGCCGCGACGCCGAGTCGCAGCGGCAAGAAGACCCTCGAGTCGCCCCGTTTCTTGGGGCGCTGCCGGCAGGAGCCGTCCCGAGTGTTACCCTGTCCCGAAGCAGCGACCCCACAGCGGAGCAGCCTAGACAGTCCGTTACTGTTCAAATGTCCCGCTTCCGGCCGACGGGATCGAAAAGCCAATCTCCGCGCGCCGCCAAACCGGAACGGGCGTGGAAGGCACGGGTGTGCCGGGAGGGAGGGATACAGGGAGTGGGCGCTGACCAGAGTGGGAAGGTCTCTGCTGCCGGCTGGCTGCTAACGGGTGCGGCCTCATTGGTCTCAGCCGAGACCAATCCCTACGGAGACAGAAAACAGCGTCTGCCTCTTCCAGAAAGCGCGTATTCAGGAGCAGCGGTCGGGACTGGAGTGGGGTCCGCGCCGCAGGGGATGGCGCCACGCACAAGATGGCGGCCGAGGCCGTTGCTCCCAGGAGGTGGTGCCTCCCGCCGCTCCGCGCGGGCTTTCCCGGCCGGCCGTGGCTGCCATTCCCAGCGCCGCCCCTGGGTGTCCTGGGGTGGCCTGCCCGAGGCACGGTGTCTCTCCGGGCCGGGGCAGGCGGGTGTCTCCATTATGAGGTATATGTTTAGATGACTATTAATAGGTTCATTAATGCAGTATTGCAACTTTGCTCTGTGCACACGAAGAAACACAAGACAGTTTGTACCCCTGTTTTCCAGCTATTTAAAGAGGCAGGAAACGTGAGGGTGACGGGGTTGGAGGAAAGCATGGGAAGAGAAAGGGCAGGAAACGTGATGGGAAGAGAGTGGGAAACATGACTGGAATAAGGCCAGAAAAGTGTGAGAAGCATGAGGGGAAAAGAGTGGGAAGCATGAGGGGAAAAATGACAGGACATCTGAGGAGAAAAAAGGGCAAGGAAGCAATATGGGGAAAATGCAAGAAGTGTGTGTGGGGGGAGTATGGCAAATGTGAGGGGAAATGGGCTGGAAACATGGGGGGAAATTGGGTTGCAAAATCATCAACTTTTATCAAAATGTCCACAGCAAAACTAGCCTGTGTGGCTCCCTCAGGATGCTGCACAGGCTCAGGGCCAGCCATATCTCCAGAGACTAGCCTGGCCCTGGCAGCAGGGTACTAATCCTCTGTCCATCCTTGTGCTACCATGCAGAGCCACCGAACAGTCTGTACAGAGCCTGAATGCCCTCCTGAAGTGGGATGATTGTTGCCAGCAAAAGAGGGCTTTGCTGGCATCTATGCTTGGTGAGGGCATAGGCTTCCATCTGGCAAGGCAAGTCTTGGGTGTGCAGGCAAAACACCTGTGTTTCTCAGAGGGCAGGATCAGAGTCACTTTTCTGTAGAAGTACATGAACTTGTTCTCTTGGGATAGCTTTTTGTCACTTTGGACAAGGCCCTAGACACTGTAGATTTCCTCTAGGGACAGATATTAGCTGATGTAATCTTTCCACTCTTCCTCTTCCTTAGCAAAGGCTCCATCCTTGGTCTTTGGTACTAACAGGACTGATACCTCCAACTGTCTCTGCCCACTGCCTGCTGTGGGCGTGGGGTTCCAACAAGCGAGGTGAAGGACTGGGTGAGCAGCAGGGGCTGTGCAGTGCAGCTGCCCGGTTCTCTGCCCCTGCACCTGTTACCTGCACACTGAAGGCCAGAGAAGCTGTTATTGCTGCCTCTTGTGCTTCAGCAGCAAGAGGTGCATAGTGCTCCCCTTCCTCAGGAACTCTGGCCACAGCTGGCTCAGAGGCTGTGGCACCCACTGGGGCAAGAGATGCTAGGGTCACTAGCTGCCCCTCCTGCTACCTCTGTGACCATGCTGCTAAGACAGCTAGGCCTCCTCTGGGTAGCAGTGTGAGGGTCCTCATTGTTCACTGGGCCCAAGGAGTTGTCCCAGATCCTGTAGCTGACATCTTCCGATTGGGACAGATCTTGGTCTTTCTTGTCTTGTCGATAGTCTTTTTTTCATTGTCATCTTCCCTTTGGGAGAGCTCTTTGTCATTGATGCCTTCCCCTTGGGACAGGTCTTGGTCTTTCTTTGGTCTTTCTCCTGTACCTGTTGGGATATTGTCTTTCCCATGGGAGACCCCTTTGTCATTGTCATTTTCCTATTAGGATATGCCTTTGTCAAAATAATCTTCATCTTGAAACATGTTTTTGTTGTCTTCCTGCTGGGTAAATTTTTTGTCATTGTCCTCTTCCCTATTGGACAGGTCTTTGTCTCTCCTGTATTTGCCTTGGGACATCTCTCTGTCATTCCAATCTTCCTCTTGGGACATGTCTTTGTCATTGTTGTATTCCCATTATGACAGCTCTTTATCACTGTGTTCTTCTCACTGTGCCAACTCTTCATCTCCTGTATTCACCTTGAGACAGATCTTTCTCATTGTTGTCTTCCCTTTCACCCAGTTCTTGGACTCTTGTCTTCATTTTGAGACAGCTCTTTGTCCTTTATGTCTTCCCTTGGCACAGCTTTTGCTATCCATCATCTTCCCACTCTTTCTCTTCCTCAGATAAGGTAGCATGATTGTTTGAAAAATTCGGTTCCAGAAGTTCTAGCACCCTCTGATGACTGATGATTTTTTCAAAATCCTGGAAAATTTGTCTGGCTTTCCTGAGTAGGGACAGTCTATGCTCTGCACAGGCTGGGCTTCACTTCCTGTGAAGGCTCTGTCTTAGACACAATGCTCAGATCCTTTGCAATCTTGTGGTGCGCCAGCAGAGACCTGCTGCTGAGGTTGCATTTAACAATGCTGCTTTGTCTAGTGCCATGTCCCTGCATCTCTGCCCAGGGAAACTCATGTAACCATGCTGTGTGCCCACTCTCACTGTTCTGCTGTCTCTCTGACTCCACATGTAGTTCTTGTGAGGGATGTCATACATAGGGATCTGGTTCTTGTCCTTCACACCTGCAACATAGGCTTGGTGGTGGTGTGGTGCAGCCCTCAAGCTCTGAACATCTGTGGCTGTGCCCTGCTCACTGTGAATGCCCTGAGCAATGGGGACAAGTAGGTGGCTGTTGTTGGCCACGGTTATGGCTGTTCTCCTGCCCCTGGTAGAAGCAATCAACTGCTGGATTCTGCTGGTAGAGGAGGCAGCTTGTGTGTGGAGGAGTGCTGCCACCTGTGTTGCTGGCAGATGGGCTGTTTCTTTCTGTGTCGCTCTGGTGTGGACAAATCTGTGTGAACTGCACGAGGCTGTTCATCTGCAAGAGGAGCTGAGGAGAGAGACTGCCTGACTTTGGCCCTTGCTCCTGCCTCCTGTCTGTTCCTTCTGCCTGCCTGTCAGCAGTTCCTTGGCGTGGGAAGATGTTCAGTCCTATTTCCTTCAGTCTCGATACATCGGTGTGATGTTCCCTGGCACCCTGTCCCCACAGGGAGATGAAACCTGGCTCTGGCTGTCTTGCAGTGTTGCCTACGTGTGCCTGTGGTTCACCTGCATCTGCCTTAGCTCCACCTGTGGGAAAATGGAAGCATGGGATGGAGGAGGCTGCCTTGGCCAGAGGCAGAACCCTGAGACAGCTTCATGATGCCCAGTCTGTATAAAAATACAGAAGCCAGTTTTTAACCTTGTCTGTGCAGCAATTGAGAATAACAGACCACCACTTTGTCTTCAAGCAGGATTGTCTTTATTATACACACTTGAGTATTTATATGTTTCTTCTGTGTACAAGTTTTAGGATCAATTACACAGCCAACCAGTAGGAGACAGAAAGTAACCACAAAAAATAAGAGTAGAGCTGATGTTTCTAGCTCTTAAAATTCATCCCACACACAATTTTCAGGACTGTATGTCAAAGCACAGGTATTTATGGCTGTATTTGATCCTTTGGTATGCACTGTCCCATGGGTGAAGAGCTGTTAATCAAGGTCAGGGCGGCCCAAGCAGGCTGCTGCTTCTACAGTCTGTCAAGTTATTTAAAAGGTGGGAAATGTGAGAGGAAAAGGACTGGAAACATGAGGTAAAAAAGGGAGGGAAATGTGAAGGAAGAAAAGGGCAGGAAACAGGAGGAACAAATTGTGAGAAACTTGAGGAAAGAAAACGGCCTAGAAAATGTAGGAGGAAAAGGTTGAGACATATGAGGAGAAAATTGTGAAAAACATAGGGGAAAGTTGTGGGGAATATGAAGAGGAAAGGTCAGGAACTACAACTGAAGAAGCAGCATGAAATGTGAACCTCCCAGTCCAGGTCCCATCACCAGCTCTGGACCCCACTGCAGCCCCAGACCTTCCAGCTGTCAGTCAGCCTTGTATATTGCCAGCATCCAGCATCGGTCGTGGACCAGCCCAGCTTATGTCACCCAGCCCTAGACCCTGCTGCTTCTTTCATCTCCCATCAGGACCCAGTTGGCTCCCATCACCCAGCTCTGAAACCTGCAAGGGCCCAGGCCCCAGCCCTTGGCTCCCAGGAACTCCAAATGTCTCAGCCCCAGAAACCTCATGCATGCAGTGTTCTGAATCATGCCTCAGTCTTCATGGACAGAATGATGCCCCACTCCACAGTCCATGGAGTGGCATCAAATGCACCTCACACCGCATGCACTGGGAGAGTAACCTCAGACACACATGCTACTCAACCTGGGCACACCCCCAGTCCAGCACTCCTGCCACCCACTGAGTCCCGTACCCACCCTGGGATATCCACAATGCCCATTTTGGGACACCCCTCCCCATGCTCTTCCCCGACTGCTCCTTCTGAACTTTAGTCCTTCCCCATTTGGGGTAGCACTGGGGAGATGCCCCCTACCTGGCCTGGTGACTGAGCTCCCATCAATTGATGATGGATCGCTGTGGGGTCACTCCTGAAAATCAAGGTAAACAAGGGAATGGCTTTGATGGGGTCAGAGGCATGGAGGACATGGTGACACCAGGGACACACTGAACCTGAAGGTCATTGCTAGCTCCCCTATATGTCCCCTCGCTCTTATATGGCTCCCCTCCCTTATATGGCTCCTGTGTCCCCCCAAACTCAGCTGGCACCCCACATTTCAGCCCCATACAGACTTCCAAGCCTCTTACAGCCACCGTCAGCCCCATAGGGTCCCCTTTGTATGCCATCAGATCTCCCCCCATTGCAGCCCCTGATGCCATCCATCCCCATGTGGTGCTTGTGACATGCAGAATCACGAAATATTCTGAGTTGGAAGGCATGTACAGAGGATTGGTGTGTCAGGATCATAACTGGTATGCTAGTAAGATTGGGGATGAAAGGATCTCTTCATGCTTTTCCTTACCAGCTACTGAGTCTGTTTGCTGACTCTATTGGCTGCTCTCATGTGATCAGAGAGGAGTCCTTCCTGCTTGCCCCACTGCCTGCCCTGCCTGGGTGAACCACTGTGCCAGCTGCCATGCCAGGCCCTCACTGCCACTTCATGCCATGCCCTGGGTTATGCACTCCTGTTCACCTCGCTTCAGGTCACTCAGACTTCCTAGAGCTGTTTAAGTCTCCCTTGGATGCTCCTTGCACCAGCCCCTCCTCATCTGGTGCCTGCTGAAGGGTGTCAAGTGCTGGTGAGGCTTGGAGCTGATGCTCAGGTGTTCCTGAGCTCAGAAACACCCCTGTTCAGCTCAAAGACCAAGACACGTGTCCATCACCCAGGCATCCTGCTCTTCTGTTTCTTCATGCCTCAGAACAGGGCTTGTAGCCATGATTGTGACATTACAGAAGAACCTCTGGGGTGAGGCCTCCTAATGGCTAGGGGCCCTGTTCCTCACCCAGAAGGGCATCCTGCCCTTCTGCCTCCAGTTCCATGTCCCCATGGGGATCCACCAGCCATCCTTGTCCCTGCATCATCACAAGGGGCCCACCAGCCCCCCTAGTTCTATGTCTCCATAGGGATCTACCAGCTCCCTTTGTCCCTGTGTCCTCATAGGGACCCACCAAGACTCCCAATCCCCATGTTCCAAACATTCCCCTTGTCTCCTTTGTCTCCAGTGTCTCTTGTGGGGTTGGAGGGAGTATTGGGACCCACAGGGACATTGGCTCATCAGCTTTTTGCAGTACTTTTCTTCTTCTTTGCACATGTGACCTTTGCATTTCTTTTACAAAACTGCTACCATCTTATCTATGAGGTGTTTTCCATCTTACTTTAGCACAGTACAGGCTCTGGCTGGGAAGCTCCTGAGGGGCTACCCATGGTGGCCCCGTGGCTCCACAACCCTTGTGACCTTATCCAGGAAATGCCCAGCCTGTGCCAGGTGCACTGGCAGCCCTGACTGGCCAGTTTTCCTCAGGCATCCCCAGGCTGGATCAGATGGAGAGGCTGCCAAAAGTCATGGCAACCAGGAACCAGCTCCTGCCATAGTGTCAGCTTCTCACTTTGGAGCCCCCCAACAAACAGGCCTTCCCCACTTCATTGTGTCTGCTGCCTGAGACTTGGAATCTCTGCAGGATGATACCAAGAGAACATTTGAATGCTCATTTGAACCCTTTTATTCCCATTTCTTAGAGTAAAATGAGTGAGATGGCAACTCACATTATGTACAAGAAAGAAGCAGTGCAACACAGCAAAGAAGAAACATTTCCAAATCCCAGTCTGGGAAAGTAAAACATGCGAAAGAGTGCATGTCATGTCACTGAAATGTCAGGAAGAATAAAACTTTCTAACACTCTAATTTCAGTATTAGGAGGCAGACATTATTTTGGTGTCAGTTCTGGGGGACACTGTTCCTCCTAATGTATACAACACATGCAAAGTTCCAAAATTATCACTTGTATACAAAGCATACATAATATCTAAATTCCCAGAATTCTCCTCCGCTTCTCAGAAGCCATTTACATATGCAAAGGTGTACTCCTTAAAGTGGAGCATGCGCATGCAATTTGGGAAATGGTCTGGTTTGGGGAATTGCCCCCACCTTACTTTCTCCATTCATCATCACATGTCACCTGAGAACAGGACTCAGGCATTGTCTCCTGCCCTGCTGGCTTGGTTGAGCAAATTCTTGCCTTGGTTAGGCAACTTTTTTATGGTTTTTAAAACCTTAAACAATAGGGGCAGGGTTGCCTTGACAGGTAGGGAAGGGGCTGGAACAAAAGGAGGGGAATGGCTTGAGAGACAGTTTTGAGGGAGGGTAAAACTTTGGGATAAACCAACTTTGGGGAGAACACAGAGGAACAATAGAACAAACCATTTAACAATAACTTAACAAAATACGAACTGCAGCAGGATAGGAAAGGCCAACAGGCTAATGGGAAGAACAGAACTGTAATAATTAACATGATGCTGCAGAGCACCATGGGGGAAGCCTCTGTCCTCACTCTAAGTTGGGAGGAATGCCCAGAGCCTATGATGTGTTCTTCCAGGGTATGGCCCTTGACCTTTCCCTGGTAGGTTGATGGGCCTCCACAGCTGGCTGTTCAATGAAGGGTCTGATGTTCTTGGCTGGAACCCAACGAGGACCAGTGTCTGTGTGAAACACAAGCATAAGCCTTTCCCCATGTAACAAGGGGAAATGGGCCTATGATTTTTCCACTTTTTGTGTTTTTTATGAGGACTTGTGCTTTTTTTCCTATGTCTAACAATATTTCTTCAGAAGTAGAAACATGTTTTATTATAGGATGTAGGAGGAGGGGTTGGGGAAGTCAGTCTAGGGTTGCCATGGGAAACAGCAGTTGTATGAGTTCTCTACCCCCTTTTGTAAGAGAATTGTACCCTCCCCCTGTCCTGTCAGTTATTGTTCAAGTCTGCCCCTTAGCCTAGAATCTTCTCTGTTCCACGTTTTCCCTTTGGTTCTTCCACCAAGAACACTCCTTTCCCTGTTCCCCACTGGTTAATGTTATATTTCCCCTCCCTTTAGCCTTCTCCCGATTGTACCCTCGAATGCTAAACCCTCCTACCCCTACGCAGTAAAAGAATCCTCACCCCGCCCTTCGGGGCTCTCGGAATCTGCCTCCCTTCTGCTTCGTTGTCTCCCTGTTTGCCCCTTCTGCGACCCTTCAATAAACGAGCAGGATTTCAGCAGCCCGAGTGTCCCTCCCGTTCTTCTGGTGGACCCTCAGATGTACCAGCTATCCGAGCTTCGTGCCGAGTGGCTAAAAGCCCCCACGGCTCGGCAATAGGAGTTACTTTGCTATCAGCATAGCAATTTAAAAAATTGAAAAAATACAGTGTTGTATGTAACCATTCCATTGGAATACATCCCTGCATTCCCCCTTTCTGTTGAGCTAAAAGATGCTTAAGTGTTGGATGAGCACATTCAATAATTGCTTGTCCTATGGGGGAGTGAGGGATGCCAGAGATTCCCCATAGGGCAAAAAAGGAGGAAAGTCATTGAGAAGTATTAGCGGGACCATTATCAGTTTTAATCTGTTGAGGAACCCCTAAAGTTGCAAAAGCAGCCAAAAAATTGAGGCAAACATCTTCAGCAGTTTCATCTGTGTGGCATGATGCAAATAATGTACTTGAGAAGGTGTCAATGGATGAGTGAACGTACTTTGAGACAACCAAATTTAGGGTAGTGGATGACATCAGTTTGCCATATTTGGAGGCTTTATAGGCCAGTGAGCCTGTCACAAAATTATGACATTGACAATAAGGGCAAGCAGCAATAATGTCCTTTGCTTGTTGGTGCTTTAAAGCAAATGTGCAATAAAGAGCTACAGCATTCTGATAAAAAAAAGGAATGGCTAAGTTTGACCTGTGCAAAATGATCAGGGAGTACCTGGACAAGTAAAGTAAGTAAGTCAGCCTGTTGGTTTCCTTCTGCTATAAAGACAGGTAACATTGTGTGAGAGCAAACATGCATAACAAAATAAGGGTGTTGTTTGGCATCTAAAAGGAAAATTAATTGTTGTAACCACTGGAAAAAACTTGCCTTAGAAACTTCTCTTAGAACAGCAGCTTCAGCTCTTTCAGCAATACCTGCAACATAAGCAGAATCTGTTATTAAATTAAAAAGTGTTGGCCATTTTTGGAAAGCACAAACAACTATAGCTATTTCCACAATTTGTGGGGACCCAGAAACTACAGTTATATCAGAGGCCTATGTACCAGTATCATTATCAAAGTAACATGAATTTATGGGAACCTCCAGACCCATCAGTAAATACTTGGGAGTTTGTAAAGGAGTTTCACTGTGCTTGGGTTTTAACACAATATTAAAGTTAGTATGAGGCAGTGAATGGAGAGTAATCTGACCAGAAAAATCAGCTAGTGCAATCTGAAAATGTTCTGATGTTTGCAAAAGCCATTACAGGTAGACAGTAGTTACAGGTGTACAAATTTGTTCAAATTCATAGCCTGCCAATGTTTGTAATCTCTGTCATGCCTTAAGAATGATCTGTGCAAACATTTCATGTTGAGTAACAATTGTCTTTGTCATTTGTTGTGGCAAAAAAATCCATTCAATGATAAGCAAAGGGTCGGCTATATTAGGATCCCATTGGAAGAGGAAGGCATTTGGTTGTCATGAAGGATTTAAATGGATTAGTAAAAATGGAAGATCAGGCACCCATTGTGAGGTTTACCAATGGGCAATAACATCTATCACCTTTTGCTAGGCCAGTTGTGCTTCATGATTCAAATGTCTTGGGGAATACAAATCTTACTCTCCTTTTAACAATGCATGAAGAGGCGCTAACCCTGATTTTGTGATTCCCAGTAAGGGTGTCACGCATTAATGGTCCCTTAACAACTTTTGTTTTAAAATTTTGTTCTAGAAATTTTGTTTTGAATTTGCAATTGCAATGGTGTAATAAATTGAAAATGTCCCAGGGGCCCCCTGGGTTCCCAGTCAGTCTGGGGAGCGATCCTCGGCTGACCGGTCCGCAGGGAGGGGTAGATGGAACCCGGATAACTCCACCAGCAACAGACGAGACGTCTCCGGAGTAGTAAAATCCAAGAGGCTTTATTGTAGGGAGAGACCAGGAATGGGAGGAGAAGGCAGGGGACACAAGCACTCTCAGAGGGAACTGGCTCCAGGAACCCCGAGACGAGGCGGGACTGGATATATAAGGGAGGAGGAGTGGGAGCGGTTGAGGTACAAGACAACCAATGGGTAACGGGCAAAGGGGAGGAGAGAGGATGGGGTGACACACAGCAAACCAATCGGGGTACAGGAGAGGAATGGCATTCTAACAGGGGCCAATGGGGTTAACAGAACAAGGGAACTTTCCAGAACCGAGGAGTGTGTTAAACATTGATGGGCAGTTCAACTGGGGCGGAGAGCAAGAGGTGATTGACAATCTTTTCTATGCTGATGCTGCCTCCCAAAGGAGAGCGGGGACCCCTCCCACAACTCCCCCTTTCTGATTTACTAAAAAAGCATTCCCTACAGTCCTGGATAACATTCTCTTAAAGATAGTTAGGGCAATCGAAATCAGGAAAATAATAATCAAAACCCAAATTAAACCTTTAACAATGGGAACGGCCCACCCAGGAACACCCCACTGAGAGAAGATCTTGTTTACTGCATCCACAGCCCTAGTTTCAGTTTTCAAGTCTTTTACTAACGCCTGGATCCGCTGGATGCTGGCTTGGATGGATGTGCTCTTCGATGTCAGGTTGAAGCAGCACATCCCTTCAAAGTCCTCGCAGCGGTGGCCATGGGCAAGCAGCAAGAAGTCAATGGCCGCTCTATTTTGTAACGTAGCGTGCCTGGTGGTCTTTTCTTCTGCCAAGAGCTCTGACAGTGCGGCAGATGTAGCATTGGCCTGCTTACTTACCCAACACCCAAGGTGAGAAATCTCACCGAGGGCCTTTGCTGCCGCATACCACAGTAGAAAGATGGATGCGGCAACCCTCTTTCCTTTACTCCAATCGTAAATTTCTGAATCACAATTAGGGTCGAATTCACTTTAAGATCTCTTTTGGCGTGCCAATTGTCCTTCCTTTTTCCAATCTAAAATTTGTGTCTTGTTAGGGGTTAGCGTAGTAAGCTTGCCAAGGCTACAGGGGCCCCCTTTGATCTTGGAGGGGATCCCAGCCCACACCCTGTCCCCACAGATCAAAAACACACCCCGAGGGAGCTCCTTAGGGTATGGGTAGGACTTGGACAGCACAGGACTTGTGTAATTACACCACTCATTGATGTATTTTTTATTGACTGGTGTTACCTCCCTGATGTTTTGGCCTGGTTTTGCCTGAGGGGCCTTAGTATAGAATCTGATACAGAAGTGAGCCCTTGTGGACCCCAGTAGGTCTAATTCCTGGGGTTCCTGTGGTGCCTGTGGCAGTGTCCTCATCCAACCCATCCAGGAGTCCGCCGGGTTGGGTTTCATCCCTGTGAATGGAAAATCGTTTTCGGACAGGGGGACTCCCACCAGGCATGTAGACAATGGATTGTCTACACTGCCCATGGCCATGCACAGCTGTTCCTGTCCGATGGACTTTGCCAGCGTGACTCTTTGGGCTGTGGAACGAGCCAGCTTCCTGCCAGGTGGAGCCATAGGATGGTGAGGAAGGCGGTTGCAGGAAGCCGGTCACTGCGGGGTGTCCTGGCTGATGTAGCTGCCATCTGGGTGGCTGATAATCTAACAAATAAGACATACAAAAAGAAATGAGGGCAACGGTCCCTTTGAATCCCCATCCTCCCCCGTTTAAGTCAAAATCATAACAAAAGATCAAAAAAAAAAAATATAGGGTCAATTATAAGGGTAAAAGGGGCGAGGAAAGTGATAAGACGGAAAAGGGTAAGGGATGGAAGGGGATGGAGTTAGGGGGTAAGGTGTCCATGCCGGTTGAAAGTATCTGTTGGTTATTAGGGTTCTGATGGCGGCGTTGACTGGTCTGTTTCCCTTCCTTTTCCTTCGGCTCCAGGCAACAGTGGTCTTCGCTGGAGCTGGTGTCTCAGGGGAGTGCTCCGGGGGTTGGCTTTCCTTAGCGATGTCTTCCTGGTACGGCTTTATGAACTTGCCGGGGATCCACCTGGGGCCCTGCTCTGTAGAAACACATCCATACCCTCTCCCCCACGTAATTAGAGGGTATGGACCTTTGATAGTTTTGGACTCAGGGTCTCTCACGAGCACAGGAGGTCTCTCTTTCAACTGCGCCCTGGTGTTGTTATGGAAGTGGCGCAGTATCGGGGGGTTTGGCTCACGGTCCGAACAGTTCATGAAATTGAGAACGTATAGGGCCTTGCACAACCTCTCTACAGGGCTCGTGGTAATAGCCGAATCATTCTGCTGTTCTAGTAGTTTTTTAATTTCCTGATGTTTCCTTTCCACGATTGACTGCCCTGTAGGATTGTGTGGAATACCTGTGACATGGTCAATGCCCCATTGTTGCACAAATCCATGAACTGTTTGGACACAAACCCTGGTCCATTGTCTGTTTTGATGGTTTTGGGGACACCCAAGGTGGAGAAAGCCATATATAAGTGCTTGATAATATCTTTTGTTTTTTCCCCCGTATGGGCGGAAGCAAATACTGCCCCCGAGAAGGTGTCAACCGAGACGTGGATGTACTTAAGTCGGCCAAAGGAAGGGAAATGCGTTACGTCTGTCTGCCATATGTCCAATGCCCCCAATCCCCGGGGATTAACCCCCATCGCTAAAGATGGTAAAGCGTGGGATTGGCAGTTGGGGCATGTGGCCAAGATGGCTCGCGCTTGCTCCTTAGAGATTTTAAACTGACAACACAGCACCGGAGCATTTTGGTGGTAAAAGGCGTGGCTCATCTTAGCCTGCATGTGGACATCAGGCAGGGTAGGTCTTAACAGTGTTGGATTCACTGAGGTAGGATGAGCTAACATTGCCAGGTTGTCCGCTCTCCGGTTTCCCTCTGTGATTTCGCCTGGCAGGTCTGTGTGTGACCTAACATGCAGTATGTGATAAGGTTGCTCCTGGTGGGAGATGAGCCAAATTAATTCTGAGAGCAAGTTATAGAGTACTTTGTTTGAAATTTTCTTGAGCAGGGCATGTTCAGCTCGCTCTGCTATCCCGGCCACATACGCCGAATCAGTGACTAAATTAAACGGCTGCTGAAATTTTTTGAAGGCTCTCACAACCGCTGCAAGTTCAGCGATCTGGGGGGAACCCTGAACTATTTGGACGTCAGACTCCCACTTCTGACTGTCCGGGTCCTTCCAAGTGACCACCGATTTGTGGGATCTACCCGACTCATCGGTGAACACCGTGAGAGCACCTTTCAGCGGAGTTTTACTTTTGAAAGATTTTGGGGCCAAATACAAAGTGTCTTTGAATAATTTGTGTTTTGGATAGTGGATGAGAATCTGGCCAGGATAGCTATCTACTGAAATTTGTAAATATTCGTTCGTTTGTAAAAGAAAGTCCAATTGGTCCAAATTTAATGGCAAATAAATGCATGCTGGGTCACACCCTGTGAGGGTCCAGAGGCGCTGGCGGGCCTTTGTAATTGTTAAAAACAGGCGAATTCAGAGCCAGAATATGTTAAAAAAATTTGGGCCTGTTTATTAAAATCACAGACAGCTGAGGACGAGGTCCCAGGATAAGCCCAGGACCTCAGCGGCAAGCCAGAGAGTAACAATTTGCAACAGTAACTGTGCACAGGCACAGGGTGTTTCCTTGGCAACAAAGTCCGCAGAAAGACCCCGGGTGGCCAGCACCCGGGGTTGTTAAAGTCTCTGGAGGCTGTCGATTGGTGCGTTCTTGATCCTCTCGTTGATTGGCTCCTTTTTCTGGTCCTTGATTGGTTTATAAGATGGTGCATTTCTGGCCAATCATTCCTGAACTTCGAGGCACCATTGGTTGGTCTGTTTCTCCAATAGCAGGTTGGACTGATGATGTCGCTCTCCGATGCACCTGGCCTCCTCCCCCTTATTGGCAACTATGCACAAACACTTAACTAATGGTACATATTAAACTTTGTGACAACTATGCGCACTTACTTAACTAACAGTAACTCACAACCACTCACTACATTAACAATTTAACAATTCATTATATTAACAATTGGTTACATCAATTGGCAATTACCTACAACCAAATACAAAGTGTCTTTGAATAATTTGTGTTTTGGATAGTGGATGAGAATCTGGCCAGGATAGCTATCTACTGAAATTTGTAAATATTCGTTTGTTTGTAAAAGAAAGTCCAATTGGTCCAAATTTAATGGCAAATAAATGCATGCTGGGTCACACCCTGTGAGGGTCTGGAGGCGCTGGCGGGCCTTTATAATGAGTTTGGACATTAATTCTGGAAATGTGGTTACAGTCTTTGTGGGCTGGTGGGGGAGGAACAACCACTCGATGGCAAGGAATGGGTCCCTCTGGCTGTCTTCCCACTGGAATAACAGGGCGTGTAAGTTCGGTGACTTACCAAGGATGGCACAGTTGATTGGGAGGGACCGCGCGACCCGATGCGCCTGGCGGGACTTGATAGCAGCTGCGACTCTCTCTAGGGCTTCACGGGCATTCGGAGTAAGGTGACATGGGGATGCCAAGTCGCCGTCGCCCTTCAGAAGGTGGAACAGTGGTGACAGCTCCTCCATGGTGAGTCCCAGGAGAGGTCGGATCCATGTGATGGTACCGCAGAGCTGCTGCAAATCCCGCAGGGTTCGTGGGTCGTCTTTGATGGTAAGAGACTGGGGCGCGACGGTCCTTCCCGTAATCAGGAAGCCCAAATATTTCCAGGGGCACGACAGCTGGATCTTGTCCTCAGCAATCTGAAATCCCGCATCTTTGATGGCTTTAACTGCCTTATCCAGGGCCGCTTGCAAGTATGTAGGGTTCGCAGCGCAAATCAAAATGTCGTCCATATAATGAAGGATAATGGCCTCTGGGAAGAGGCGGCGAATACGGGAGAGGACCTGTGCTACAAAGGTTTGGCAGAGCACCGGGGAATTTTTCATTCCCTGGGGCAGAGTGGTCCATTGATACCACTTATATGGTTCACCTCGGTTGATGGAGGGAACCGAGAATGCGAATCTGGGAGCATCTCCGGGGTATAATGGGATGTTGAAAAAACAATCCTTGATGTCCAGGTTTGCCAGCTGCCAATCCCGAGGCAGCATGGAGGGAGAGGGAAGGCCTGGCTGCAAGGGGCCCATATCTTCAATGACATCGTTAACCCTGCGCAGGTCTTGGAGCAGGTGCCACCTGTCCTTGCCGGGTTTTTTAATTACAAAGACAGGTGTGTTCCAGGGGCTGGTGGAAGGTATTAAATGCCCCAGGTGCACCTGTTCTTCTACCAGTTCATTGAGCGCCTTAAGTTTTTCGGATGGCAAGGGCCACTGATCCACCTACACCGGTGTGTCCGTCTTCCAATTGAGCAGTGGGGAGGTGCGCTCCGCAGTGGCCCAGACTAAAAATCCCACGCAGGGCTAGGGATGTCAAGACGGGCACCCCATTGGGACAAAACGTCCCTGCCTAATAATTTGATATTGGATGTCACAACAAAAGGTCGAGTAGTGGCAACCTGACCCTCCGGCCCCTCCACACACACTAAGTGCTTACTGTGGTGGGAGTTGACAGCTCCTCCCACTCCGGAGATTGTGCCGCAAGGGGACACTAACTCCCAGTCGCGCGGCCACTCTGCCTGAGGGATGATGGTAACGTCCGTGCCGGTGTCTGCCATTAGGTCCAATGAGATGGTTTTCCCCTGAAAGACAAAAGATGTTTTAATAATTGGTCTATGTCTGTTGATGTTTTGGACAAAAAAGGCAGAAGAGTCTTGATTAGGTGAAATGTCCAGTGAAGTGTCGTAATTGGTTTCTTCGGTGTGCAGATGTAGGATGTAGCACAAGGCTAAAGGAGACTTTTTTGGCAGTGAGAACGGCGGATGATGACACACCATGGAGATGTTGAGCTCTGCCCCTGCCTCAAAGTAGATGACCTCCGGGATGACAGTGAGGTCATCTGGCGTGTTGATGGAGTCT
This sequence comes from Vidua macroura, assembly GCF_024509145.1. Taxonomy (NCBI): domain Eukaryota; kingdom Metazoa; phylum Chordata; class Aves; order Passeriformes; family Viduidae; genus Vidua; species Vidua macroura. Next base: position 83,131,350 of record NC_071611.1, read on the forward strand.
TCCAATAGCAGGACAGTGGCGGGGTAGTTGCAGTATGGCGGTGGCAGGAATCCCACCGGGACGTGGACCAAGTCCTCATCAGGAAACATGATGTGGATGGAACTCCGGAGGACTTGGCGGCGGGCGCAGTTTAATTGCTTGGTCCTTCTGAGGAGCCGGAGCCCGTCCTCCTGGCTGCGGACGTCCGGAGAAACGTGCCGCTGGGGCAGTGGTTCTCCGGGAGAGATGGTAGCACAGGGCGCTGGGACAGGCCATTTGATGTCATAGCGCGGCCCCTCAGCGCGCTCCGCCTCCCGTTTCCCGGCCAATGGAATTGGGGATTCCGATATGTTGGCCTCGGGGAGGGGTTGTACTGATGGTAGTACCTTTCTGGCGGCCAGTGTGGGCAATTCGCTTGTATGTGTCCCAACTGACCGCAGCCGAAACAACAAGTGTTCATTAGGTCCACCATCGCCTCCCCTACCCCTTTGCTCACTGCGAACGCCACTGTCTGCTCCATCGACGCTGCTTTGGTGCATGCCTTGACCATCTTGGCAATGGTCAGCTCCGGATCTTGGGGGAGAGCTCGCAGGATCTTCTTGGTCTCCGGGTTTGCGTTGGTCAGGGCCATCTTACCTAGCAGTTCTTCCCGGGCCTCGACATTCTTGATTTGTCTGTCAATAGCCTCCTTTAGCCTGTCAACATACTTGATAAAGGTCTCATCAGGGTCTTGAAGGATGTATGAAAAACTTTGGAGGGGGGTGGTTCCGTCGGGGATCTTTAGTAGGGCCTCCTTCCCAGCGTCTCTGATGTCTGCTAACAAGTTCTCGGGAAGGAGGATTTGGTCTTCTGGCTTACTAAACTTCCCTTCCCCTGCCAAAGCCTCAAAGCCCTCAGCGCCATCTCCTAACACTTCCTTGAGGTCGTATTTTGTTAGGAGAGGCTTTATCAACTTTTTCCAGTGAATCCCCCACAGAAGAAATTCTGTGGGAGACAGCAGAGTCTTCGCTATGTAGCGAAGGTCATGCTGTACCAGGGAATGTCCAGTAAACGTCAAGTCCAAAATGTTTTTGAAAAAGGGAGAATTCCTCCCATAATCTTTCGCGGCCCTCCTCAACTCTTTTACCTCCGCATACGGCAATTGTTCCCACCGTGGTTCCTTCCCCCTCTTGAGTTTGACCGGCGCCACGATTGGGCCTAGATCCCTGGTGAGATCTAGGTCCCCATCCTTGATGGCCTCCGCCTGTATATGGGCCCAGGCCTCCCCCGGCTTGGTTGTGGGCCAGGGGTCGTCACTGTCCTCATCATCTTCCGAGGATGAGGCAGGACTGGCTAGGGCGCGGAGCCTCTCCCTTACCGGTAGGTCCCAGTTACGGGAGACCCTGCAGGCCAAGATGGCCTGCTTCCGGTAAGGCCTACTTCCAGTTCCGGTCGCATGGGAACCGGAAGCGGCATGAGAGGGGGCGTGGCCGGACCCACCCAATGGGGCATGGCCTTCTGGTAGACCTGTCCCACCCACCAGGGGCCCACCCAGGGGCGTGGTCCAGGGAGCAGGATGGGAGGGTCCCGACGTCATGGAAATAGACGCGTGTGGAAGGGCAGGACCCAACGCGGGGGTGGCAACCGACGGAAGGGGTGGAGATGTAACAGTGGCGGGAACCAAAGGAGGCAGGGAGGAGGAGGCGCCCTTTTGTGCCCTGAGGCAATCAGCCACGAGGCCGTCGCCATTTTGAGGTGGTGTGACAGCAAGAGAACAAGTATTAAAACTGGGGCTAGAACTGGGGTTGGGGATTTGGGGAACAAGGGAATGGGTAGGACTCGTGCTGGGGTGGCCAGTCCCAGCACCAGAAGAGGACAGGGTGGAACGGGAGGCAGCAGGGAGACGGTAGCAACCCTGTGCCGCATCTTGGCAGGATCTGTCTCCCGATCCACGCTTAGGGGAAGTGGGATTTGGAATGAGGGGGGTGGAATGAGGGGCAGGAAAACTGGGACCTGAACTTTCCCCTTTTGATTTAACTAAATTAAAAATAATATCATAAATCGGAAAGAACCTCCCCACTTTAAAATTCCCAGAGACTTGAACATCATAAATATAACGTCCCACTTTTCCCCAAAAGGAAACAGAAAAGACGTCCTCCTTAGAGGCGTCGGGAAAATGGTCGAAAATGAAATTAACAAAGGATTTAAGAACCCGCTTATTAAAGGTAACATTCCCCAACTGAAGGGCAGATTTAACTTGGACGTAAAAGTCTCGTCGTGCAGGGGAGAGGCGGTTGCCCATATTCCCGCTGCAGAAGAGATTCCCCACCAAACCAAAAGAGAGAAAAGAAGGAGAAGGGCCTGCGTCGGCTGCTCGCCTAGAGCAGCAAAACTCACCAAACGAAGATGAGGCGAAAAGAAGAAAGGTGAGGTGGGGTGGTGGAGGTCCGCTGGTGTTGTGGAATCCGGAGCTTCCCCTGAAGCTGCAGGATTGGATATCCACGACTTGTCAGCAGGTCCAGGAAGCAGGAGTCTTCTTACAACAGAAGAGCAGCTGCTCCTGGGATCGGCGGCGAACGGCGCTTGCAGTCCTGAAGCGCAGGGTCACAGATCCACACACTGACAGGAGATGCTCTTCAGAGACCGGGACAGCGGTCGCCGCGTTCGGGGCGCCGATTGTAATAAATTGAAAATGTCCCAGGGGCCCCCTGGGTTCCCAGTCAGTCCAGGGAGCGATCCTCGGCTGACCGGTCCGCAGGGAGGGGTAGATGGAACCCGGATAACTCCACCAGCAACAGACAAGATGTCTCCGGAGTAGTAAAATCCAAGAGGCTTTATTGTAGGGAGAGACCAGGAATGGGAGAAGAAGGCAGGGGACACAAGCACTCTCAGAGGGAACTGGCTCCAGGAGCCCCGAGATGAGGCGGGACTGGATATATAAGGGAGGAGGAGTGGGAGTGGTTGAGGTACAAGACAACCAATGGGTAACGGGCAAAGGGGAGGAGAGAGGATGGGGTGACACACAGCAAACCAATCGGGGTACAGGAGAGGAGTGGCATTCTAACAGGGGCCAATGGGGTTAACAGAACAAGGGAACTTTCCAGAACCGGGGAGTGTGTTAAACATTGATGGGCAGTTCAGCTGGGGCAGAGAGCAAGAGGTGATTGACAATCTTTTCTATGCTGATGCTGCCTCCCAAGGGAGAGTCGGGACCCCTCCCACACAATGGCTGTGCAATTTGGGATCTAGTATGCCAACCTAGGTACTGTCATGGAGGCATTTGTTGAATCTTGTCCTGAGCTATTTGCAATTCTGCACATTTTACAGCTTCTGTGGTGAGGGTCAAGGTTTCCTTCATGTCATCTTGTTTTTTAGCAGCAATAAGAATATTGTCCGTATTGTGGTATAGTAGCACGTGAGGCTTTGCCTGTCACACTGGGGTAAGGGTCTGTGAAACAAACCACTGGCAAATTGTGGGACTGTTTTTCATCCCCTGGGGTAAAACTACCCAGTGGAATCTTTGCAAAGGTTCTTGCATATTTAAAGTGGGTACTGAAAAGACAAATTTTGGTGCATCCTCTGGGTGCAGAGGAATTGTGAAAAAATAATATTTGAAATCAATGATTGTTAAGTGCCAATTTCATGGTAAGTAGATTATGGGAGGCCTGGCTGTGGAGCTCCCATATCTCCCATGACTGCATTTATTTTTCTGAGGTCATGAAGGAAACACCACTTACCACTTCTTTTCTGAGTGACAAATACATCAGTTTCATGGGCTTGTGGAGAGGACAATAGGTCCTGCTTGCACTTGTTCACTGTCCCACATTGGAAGTCAAGATGTATTCAATTGCCATCTGTATGGCAGTTGTCTTCTTTTAGGTGGGCAGTTTTCCTTATCTCTTTCACAACCAATTCTCCCTCCAATTCTTGGAGGAGCCAAGCATTCCTAACTAGATACAATCTGGTTTTTTAAGACACCAGACTCAGCCTTTCCATGAGTTCCCAAGATGAACAGCTGGGATTTTTCCACTGGACCTTCAGAGGAAGACTACACCCTTCTACAGGATCACTGCTCCAACAGCACTACATCTGCCACTCCAGGACTGCAGCCATTCCAATTTAGACTGCTTCCAAGACCCTGGCGAAAAGGGTGTCAGGGTGTATTCTGACTCTGTCAGTAGTTTTTTCTTTTGTATTATTGCATGTATTTTGCTTCTTTTCCCTTTTCCTAATAAATTGTATTTCTGACTTAAGAGTCCCTCACTGGTTTTGCTTTCAAACCAGAACATTCATTCATCAAATTTTGTAAGGCGCCCAATTTTTCTGCTTGCAGGGGCCACTTTGTTAGTGGGGCCTGTTATGAACAAAAAAATGAAAATTAAACCTTTGAGGAACCTAGTTAACAATGGTTAAATGTTGTTACAAAGTTAAATGTTGTTAATACAAGTTAAATGTTGTTAATACAAGTAACAAATTGTGATTAGTTGTATTAAAACCCAGTACTGTTGTTCATGTATAAAGGGGGAGTGGAACCGGGGAGGGGTGGGGTGCCAATCTTTGTGGAAGGGCAGAGAAACTTTCAGGAGTATTACATCATAGAACACAACCACAACTTAAATCAAGATTGGAAGAGAGACCAATGGAAGGCAAGAATTCCAAAATGATTGGCCAAGACTGCACCAACTTATAAGCCAATCAGCAACGGAGAAATAGACCTGTCACAGCACAGATCCTGAGCACCCCAATCAGGAGACAAACTTGAAAAGGCCTGGGGTGTCTTAACGCCCATGTCTTTCCTCGGAGCTGGTTTCCCTGGAAGCACCCCTAGGTTACAATTACTAAGTCTCCGGACTAGCGGGTTGTTCCTTTTGTAATAAACAGGCTTACTTTAATTTAATTAACCTGCCTCCTTTTTGTTACTTTAAAGTTTCTTTCTAAGCCTGTTCGCAACAGGGCCAGTTTGTTAGTTTTCCAGGTCATTTTCAGGATAATGTGCAAATTGGTGACCCAAAAAATCAGACCCAATTCTGACTCCCATCTGTGAGAACATGTCATGGCCCCATAATACCATGGGAATTTGCAAAACAAAAGGCTTAATATTAGCAGTGTGTCCTTCAAGACCTACAATTTGGATAAAATCCTTGTTTTGAAAGCTAGTACTGCTCCCCTCAATACCAGTAAGTGCTTGGGGAACTGCAGTAAGTGACTATCTCAGGAGGCCACTTGGCTTGTGAAATTACCTGTATCAATAATGCCTGTGAGTGTGACATGCTGTCCTTGCCATGACAGCTTACATTTACAAGTGGGACGTTGAATGGTTAACTGCTGAGTCTAGAAAATTTGAGGTGCTCTTGTAGGCCTAAAACCCTCCTCCCCCCTCCATTTTTGCACTGTGTTAATAGACATTGGTGTTATAAAAAACATTGATTGAGCAATTTTAGAACCCTGGAGTACAGTACATGGGGAGAAGGAAGTCCAGATCATGATTTTGATTTCTCCTAAAAAGTTTGTATCTATTATTCCTGGGAGCACAAACAATCCTGTTAAAGTGGTTGAAGAATGCCTCAAAAGCAATACACTCCATCCCTGCCCTAAAGGTCCATTAATCCCCTTGGGGATCAGATGGACGGAGGAATCTAAAATAGTGACTGCACAGGCTGCTGCCAGGTCCATCCCAGCACTATGGCTGGTGGCTGGCTGTAAGGCAGCAGCACTCCTGCTGCAGAATTTAGCTGAAGAATTTGTGTCTAAGCACATCACCATCCCATACTCTGATGGCAAACTGAGATCGTTTTGCCATCAATACCATATTTAGAGCAACACTGGTTAGCATAGTGCTGTACTTTGTGGCATTTCGGACAGAGTCCCAGTGGTCTTTTTTGCTTTGCTCCATTTGAGTCATGGCAGTCTGTCACAATAAAAAGCAGACCCCCATCTGCGTCCCTCCATTCACCTTCCCCCCCACCCCGCCGATTTTGGGGGCTGAGTCTGAAGCAGCTGTGACCCCCTGAGAGCCCCAAAGAGCAGGTGGGGGGGGGAGGAACTGGGAGTACAGAGTAATTTGAGGGTCACACGGAAGGATTTGGGGGGACACAAAGGGATTTTGGGGGAAACGGATATTTGAGGGGGCGCAGAGGGATTTGGGATCATGTGGAGGAGTTTGAGATTACACTTAGGGAGTTGGGGGGACATGAAGAGATTTGGGGTGACACAGAGAGATTTTGGGGGAAACAGATGGGTTGGGGGATAAAGAGGTTTTTGGGAGGATGAGACTTAGGGGGGCACAAGGGGCTTTGTGATCACCCTGAAGGGTTTGGGGGGTAATACAGAAGGATTTGGGGATGGTACAGGAAAATTGATGGGGGGGGGGGAGAAGGAATTTGGGGTCAACCAGAGGGATTTGGAGTCAAAGAGAGGATTTTAGCGTCACACTGACAAATCTGGGGGACACAGCAGGAACCAAGATGCAAACAAACCTTTGAAATTGGGAGAGGGAGTGGGTTTCTGCATCTTGGGGAGTCCTACAGGGTTTTGGGATGCTTCGGGCCCGCCTGGATACCACAGTTCCTCCAGGAAACCCCATGGAGCAGGATGAGCCAGATGTGGTGGAGCTGCAGGACTCAAATGAGGGGGGGACATTATCCAGAGGGTCTTCATTGGTAAGGGGGGGATCCCACAAGTGGGGGGAGGGGGGTTGGGGCGCTCCAGGTAACCCAGAAAGGGGGTGCAGGCAATTTGAGGCGGAGGGGCATATGGTCACGTATGGGGGGCAACAGGCAAACTTTGGGGAGTTCCAGATACACTGAGAAGGGGGTAGAAGTATTTCGGAGGGATTTCAAGGCACTTCATGGGATCTCCAGACACCATTGGAGAGGGGAGAGGTATTTGAGGGGGGGCTTAAAACACTCTTGAGGGGCTTCCACTTTAGGGTTAGGGTTTAGGGTTAGGGTTAGGGTTCAGGGTTCAGGTAAGGGTGTGGGTTAGGGTGCGGGTTAGGGTGCGGGTTAGGGTGTGGGTTAGGGTTAGGGTTAGGGTGCGGGTTAGGGTTAGGGTTAGGGTGCGGGTTAGGGTGCGGGTTAGGGTGCGGGTTAGGGTTAGGGTTAGGGTGCGGGTTAGGGTGCGGGTTAGGGTTTAGGGTTAGGGTTAGGGTTCGGGTTAGGGTTCGGGTTAGGGGTTCGGGTTAGGGTTAGGGGTTCGGGTTCGGGTTAGGGTTAGGGTTCGGGTTAGGGTTCGGGTTAGGGTTCGGGTTAGGGTTAGGGTTAGGGTTCGGGTTCGGGTTAGGGTTAGGGTTTAGGGTTAGGGTTCGGGTTCGGGTTAGGGTTCGGGTTCGGGTTAGGGTTCGGGTTAGGGTTAGGGTTCGGGTTAGGGTTCGGGTTAGGGTTAGGGGTTAGGGTTCGGGTTAGGGTTAGGGTTAGGGTTAGGGTTCGGGTTAGGGTTAGGGTTCGGGTTAGGGGTTAGGGTTAGGGTTAGGGTTCGGGTTAGGGTTTGGGTTAGGGTTCGGGTTAGGGTTCGGGTTAGGGTTCGGGTTTAGGGTTAGGGTTCGGGTTCGGGTTCGGGTTAGGGTTAGGGTTAGGGGTTAGGGGTTAGGGGTTAGGGGTTAGGGTTAGGGTTAGGGTTAGGGTTAGGGTTCGGGTTAGGGGGTTAGGGTTAGGGTTAGGGTTAGGGTTAGGGTTAGGGTTAGGGTAGGGTTAGGGTTAGGGTTAGGGTTAGGGTTAGGGTTAGGGTTAGGGTTAGGGGTTAGGGGTTAGGGGTTAGGGGTTAGGGGTTAGGGTTAGGGTTAGGGTTAGGGTTAGGGTTAGGGTTAGGGTTAGGGTTAGGGTTAGGGTTAGGGTTAGGGTTAGGGTTAGGGTTAGGGTTAGGGTTAGGGTTAGGGTTAGGGTTAGGGTTAGGGTTAGGGTTAGGGTTAGGGTTAGGGTTTAGGGTTAGGGTTAGGGTTAGGGTTAGGGTTAGGGTTAGGGTTAGGGTTAGGGTTAGGGTTAGGGTTAGGGTTAGGGTTAGGGTTAGGGTTAGGGTTAGGGTTAGGGTTAGGGTTAGGGTTAGGGTTAGGGTTAGGGGTTAGGGTTAGGGTTAGGGTTAGGGTTAGGGTTAGGGTTAGGGTTAGGGGTTAGGGTTAGGGTTAGGGTTAGGGTTAGGTTAGGGTTAGGGTTAGGGTTAGGGTTAGGGTTAGGGTTAGGGTTAGGGTTAGGGTTAGGGTTAGGGTTAGGGTTAGGGTTAGGGTTAGGGTTAGGGTTAGGGTTAGGGTTAGGGTTAGGGTTAGGGTTAGGGTTAGGGTTAGGGTTAGGGTTAGGGTTAGGGTTAGGGTTAGGGTTAGGGTTAGGGTTAGGGTTAGGGTTAGGGTTAGGGTTAGGGTTAGGGTTAGGGTTAGGGTTAGGGTTAGGGTTAGGGTTAGGGTTAGGGTTAGGGTTAGGGTTAGGGTTAGGGTTAGGGTTAGGGTTAGGGTTAGGGTTAGGGTTAGGGTTAGGGTTAGGGTTAGGGTTAGGGTTAGGGTTAGGGTTAGGGTTAGGGTTAGGGTTAGGGTTAGGGTTAGGGTTAGGGTTAGGGTTAGGGTTAGGGTTAGGGTTAGGGTTAGGGTTAGGGTTAGGGTTAGGGTTAGGGTTAGGGTTAGGGTTAGGGTTAGGGTTAGGGTTAGGGTTAGGGTTAGGGTTAGGGTTAGGGTTAGGGTTAGGGTTAGGGTTAGGGTTAGGGTTAGGGTTAGGGTTAGGGTTAGGGTTAGGGTTAGGGTTAGGGTTAGGGTTAGGGTTAGGGTTAGGGTTAGGGTTAGGGTTAGGGTTAGGGTTAGGGTTAGGGTTAGGGTTAGGGTTAGGGTTAGGGTTAGGGTTAGGGTTAGGGTTAGGGTTAGGGTTAGGGTTAGGGTTAGGGTTAGGGTTAGGGTTAGGGTTAGGGTTAGGGTTAGGGTTAGGGTTAGGGTTAGGGTTAGGGTTAGGGTTAGGGTTAGGGTTAGGGTTAGGGTTAGGGTTAGGGTTAGGGTTAGGGTTAGGGGTTAGGGTTAGGGTTAGGGTTAGGGTTAGGGTTAGGGTTAGGGTTAGGGTTAGGGTTAGGGTTAGGGTTAGGGTTAGGGTTAGGGTTAGGGTTAGGGTTAGGGTTAGGGTTAGGGTTAGGGTTAGGGTTAGGGTTAGGGTTAGGGTTAGGGTTAGGGTTAGGGTTAGGGTTAGGGTTAGGGTTAGGGTTAGGGTTAGGTGGTTAGGGTTAGGGTTAGGGTTAGGGTTAGGGTTAGGGTTAGGGTTAGGGTTAGGGTTAGGGTTAGGGTTAGGGTTAGGGTTAGGGTTAGGGTTAGGGTTAGGGTTAGGGTTAGGTTAGGGTTAGGGTTAGGGTTAGGGTTAGGGTTAGGGTTAGGGTTAGGGTTAGGGTTAGGGTTAGGGTTAGGGTTAGGGTTAGGGTTAGGGTTAGGGTTAGGGTTAGGGTTAGGGTTAGGGTTAGGGTTAGGGTTAGGGTTAGGGTTAGGGTTAGGGTTAGGGTTAGGGTTAGGGTTAGGGTTAGGGTTAGGGTTAGGGTTAGGGTTAGGGTTAGGGTTAGGGTTAGGGTTAGGTTAGGGTTAGGGTTAGGGTTAGGGTTAGGGTTAGGGTTAGGGTTAGGGTTAGGGTTAGGGTTAGGGTTAGGGTTAGGGTTAGGGTTAGGGTTAGGGTTAGGGTTAGGGTTAGGGTTAGGGTTAGGGTTAGGGTTAGGGTTAGGGTTAGGGTTAGGGTTAGGGTTAGGGTTAGGGTTAGGGTTAGGGTTAGGGTTAGGGTTAGGGTTAGGGTTAGGGTTAGGGTTAGGGTTAGGGTTAGGGTTAGGGTTAGGGTTAGGGTTAGGGTTAGGGTTAGGGTTAGGGTTAGGGTTAGGGTTAGGGTTAGGGTTAGGGTTAGGGTTAGGGTTAGGGTTAGGGTTAGGGTTAGGGTTAGGGTTAGGGTTAGGGTTAGGGTTAGGGTTAGGGTTAGGGTTAGGGTTAGGGTTAGGGTTAGGGTTAGGGTTAGGGTTAGGGTTAGGGGTTAGGGTTAGGGTTAGGGTTAGGGTTAGGGTTAGGGTTAGGGTTAGGGTTAGGGTTAGGGTTAGGGTTAGGGTTAGGGTTAGGGTTAGGGTTAGGGTTAGGGTTAGGGTTAGGGTTAGGGTTAGGGTTAGGGTTAGGGTTAGGGTTAGGGTTAGGGTTAGGGTTAGGGTTAGGGTTAGGGTTAGGGTTAGGGTTAGGGTTAGGGTTAGGGTTAGGGTTAGGGTTAGGGTTAGGGTTAGGGTTAGGGTTAGGGTTAGGGTTAGGGTTAGGGTTAGGGTTAGGGTTAGGGTGGTTAGGGTTAGGGTTAGGGTTAGGGTTAGGGTTAGGGTTAGGGTTAGGGTTAGGGTTAGGGTTAGGGTTAGGGTTAGGGTTAGGGTTAGGGTTAGGGTTAGGGTTAGGGTTAGGGTTAGGGTTAGGGTTAGGGTTAGGGTTAGGGTTAGGGTTAGGTTAGGGTTAGGGTTAGGGTTAGGGTTAGGGTTAGGGTTAGGGTTAGGGTTAGGGTTAGGGTTAGGGTTAGGGTTAGGGTTAGGGTTAGGGTTAGGGTTAGGGTTAGGGTTAGGGTTAGGGTTAGGGTTAGGGTTAGGGTTAGGGTTAGGGTTAGGGTTAGGGTTAGGGTTAGGGTTAGGGTTAGGGTTAGGGTTAGGGTTAGGGTTAGGGTTAGGGTTAGGGTTAGGGTTAGGGTTAGGGTTAGGGTTAGGGTTAGGGTTAGGGTTAGGGTTAGGGTTAGGGTTAGGGTTAGGGTTAGGGTTAGGGTTAGGGTTAGGGTTAGGGTTAGGGTTAGGGTTAGGGTTAGGGTTAGGGTTAGGGTTAGGGTTAGGGTTAGGGTTAGGGTTAGGGTTAGGGTTAGGGTTAGGGTTAGGGTTAGGGTTAGGGTTAGGGTTAGGGTTAGGGTTAGGGTTAGGGTTAGGGTTAGGGTTAGGGTTAGGGTTAGGGTTAGGGTTAGGGTTAGGGTTAGGGTTAGGGTTAGGGTTAGGGTTAGGGTTAGGGTTAGGGTTAGGGTTAGGGTTAGGGTTAGGGTTAGGGTTAGGGTTAGGGTTAGGGTTAGGGTTAGGGTTAGGGTTAGGGTTAGGGTTAGGGTTAGGGTTAGGGTTAGGGTTAGGGTTAGGGTTAGGGTTAGGGTTAGGGTTAGGGTTAGGGTTAGGGTTAGGGTTAGGGTTAGGGTTAGGGTTAGGGTTAGGGTTAGGGTTAGGGTTAGGGTTAGGGTTAGGGTTAGGGTTAGGGTTAGGGTTAGGGTTAGGGTTAGGGTTAGGGTTAGGGTTAGGGTTAGGGTTAGGGTTAGGGTTAGGGTTAGGGTTAGGGTTAGGGTTAGGGTTAGGGTTAGGGTTAGGGTTAGGGTTAGGGTTAGGGTTAGGGTTAGGGTTAGGGTTAGGGTTAGGGTTAGGGTTAGGGTTAGGGTTAGGGTTAGGGTTAGGGTTAGGGTTAGGGTTAGGGTTAGGGTTAGGGTTAGGGTTAGGGTTAGGGTTAGGGTTAGGGTTAGGGTTAGGGTTAGGGTTAGGGTTAGGGTTAGGGTTAGGGTTAGGGTTAGGGTTAGGGTTAGGGTTAGGGTTAGGGTTAGGGTTAGGGTTAGGGTTAGGGTTAGGGTTAGGGTTAGGGTTAGGGTTAGGGTTAGGGTTAGGGTTAGGGTTAGGGTTAGGGTTAGGGTTAGGGTTAGGGTTAGGGTTAGGGTTAGGGTTAGGGTTAGGGTTAGGGTTAGGGTTAGGGTTAGGGTTAGGGTTAGGGTTAGGGTTAGGGTTAGGGTTAGGGTTAGGGTTAGGGTTAGGGTTAGGGTTAGGGTTAGGGTTAGGGTTAGGGTTAGGGTTAGGGTTAGGGTTAGGGTTAGGGTTAGGGTTAGGGTTAGGGTTAGGGTTAGGGTTAGGGTTAGGGTTAGGGTTAGGGTTAGGGTTAGGGTTAGGGTTAGGGTTAGGGTTAGGGTTAGGGTTAGGGTTAGGGTTAGGGTTAGGGTTAGGGTTAGGGTTAGGGTTAGGGTTAGGGTTAGGGTTAGGGTTAGGGTTAGGGTTAGGGTTAGGGTTAGGGTTAGGGTTAGGGTTAGGGTTAGGGTTAGGGTTAGGGTTAGGGTTAGGGTTAGGGTTAGGGTTAGGGTTAGGGTTAGGGTTAGGGTTAGGGTTAGGGTTAGGGTTAGGGTTAGGGTTAGGGTTAGGGTTAGGGTTAGGGTTAGGGTTAGGGTTAGGGTTAGGGTTAGGGTTAGGGTTAGGGTTAGGGTTAGGGTTAGGGTTAGGGTTAGGGTTAGGGTTAGGGTTAGGGTTAGGGTTAGGGTTAGGGTTAGGGTTAGGGTTAGGGTTAGGGTTAGGGTTAGGGTTAGGGTTAGGGTTAGGGTTAGGGTTAGGGTTAGGGTTAGGGTTAGGGTTAGGGTTAGGGTTAGGGTTAGGGTTAGGGTTAGGGTTAGGGTTAGGGTTAGGGTTAGGGTTAGGGTTAGGGTTAGGGTTAGGGTTAGGGTTAGGGTTAGGGTTAGGGTTAGGGTTAGGGTTAGGGTTAGGGTTAGGGTTAGGGTTAGGGTTAGGGTTAGGGTTAGGGTTAGGGTTAGGGTTAGGGTTAGGGTTAGGGTTAGGGTTAGGGTTAGGGTTAGGGTTAGGGTTAGGGTTAGGGTTAGGGTTAGGGTTAGGGTTAGGGTTAGGGTTAGGGTTAGGGTTAGGGTTAGGGTTAGGGTTAGGGTTAGGGTTAGGGTTAGGGTTAGGGTTAGGGTTAGGGTTAGGGTTAGGGTTAGGGTTAGGGTTAGGGTTAGGGTTAGGGTTAGGGTTAGGGTTAGGGTTAGGGTTAGGGTTAGGGTTAGGGTTAGGGTTAGGGTTAGGGTTAGGGTTAGGGTTAGGGTTAGGGTTAGGGTTAGGGTTAGGGTTAGGGTTAGGGTTAGGGTTAGGGTTAGGGTTAGGGTTAGGGTTAGGGTTAGGGTTAGGGTTAGGGTTAGGGTTAGGGTTAGGGTTAGGGTTAGGGTTAGGGTTAGGGTTAGGGTTAGGGTTAGGGTTAGGGTTAGGGTTAGGGTTAGGGTTAGGGTTAGGGTTAGGGTTAGGGTTAGGGTTAGGGTTAGGGTTAGGGTTAGGGTTAGGGTTAGGGTTAGGGTTAGGGTTAGGGTTAGGGTTAGGGTTAGGGTTAGGGTTAGGGTTAGGGTTAGGGTTAGGGTTAGGGTTAGGGTTAGGGTTAGGGTTAGGGTTAGGGTTAGGGTTAGGGTTAGGGTTAGGGTTAGGGTTAGGGTTAGGGTTAGGGTTAGGGTTAGGGTTAGGGTTAGGGTTAGGGTTAGGGTTAGGGTTAGGGTTAGGGTTAGGGTTAGGGTTAGGGTTAGGGTTAGGGTTAGGGTTAGGGTTAGGGTTAGGGTTAGGGTTAGGGTTAGGGTTAGGGTTAGGGTTAGGGTTAGGGTTAGGGTTAGGGTTAGGGTTAGGGTTAGGGTTAGGGTTAGGGTTAGGGTTAGGGTTAGGGTTAGGGTTAGGGTTAGGGTTAGGGTTAGGGTTAGGGTTAGGGTTAGGGTTAGGGTTAGGGTTAGGGTTAGGGTTAGGGTTAGGGTTAGGGTTAGGGTTAGGGTTAGGGTTAGGGTTAGGGTTAGGGTTAGGGTTAGGGTTAGGGTTAGGGTTAGGGTTAGGGTTAGGGTTAGGGTTAGGGTTAGGGTTAGGGTTAGGGTTAGGGTTAGGGTTAGGGTTAGGGTTAGGGTTAGGGTTAGGGTTAGGGTTAGGGTTAGGGTTAGGGTTAGGGTTAGGGTTAGGGTTAGGGTTAGGGTTAGGGTTAGGGTTAGGGTTAGGGTTAGGGTTAGGGTTAGGGTTAGGGTTAGGGTTAGGGTTAGGGTTAGGGTTAGGGTTAGGGTTAGGGTTAGGGTTAGGGTTAGGGTTAGGGTTAGGGTTAGGGTTAGGGTTAGGGTTAGGGTTAGGGTTAGGGTTAGGGTTAGGGTTAGGGTTAGGGTTAGGGTTAGGGTTAGGGTTAGGGTTAGGGTTAGGGTTAGGGTTAGGGTTAGGGTTAGGGTTAGGGTTAGGGTTAGGGTTAGGGTTAGGGTTAGGGTTAGGGTTAGGGTTAGGGTTAGGGTTAGGGTTAGGGTTAGGGTTAGGGTTAGGGTTAGGGTTAGGGTTAGGGTTAGGGTTAGGGTTAGGGTTAGGGTTAGGGTTAGGGTTAGGGTTAGGGTTAGGGTTAGGGTTAGGGTTAGGGTTAGGGTTAGGGTTAGGGTTAGGGTTAGGGTTAGGGTTAGGGTTAGGGTTAGGGTTAGGGTTAGGGTTAGGGTTAGGGTTAGGGTTAGGGTTAGGGTTAGGGTTAGGGTTAGGGTTAGGGTTAGGGTTAGGGTTAGGGTTAGGGTTAGGGTTAGGGTTAGGGTTAGGGTTAGGGTTAGGGTTAGGGTTAGGGTTAGGGTTAGGGTTAGGGTTAGGGTTAGGGTTAGGGTTAGGGTTAGGGTTAGGGTTAGGGTTAGGGTTAGGGTTAGGGTTAGGGTTAGGGTTAGGGTTAGGGTTAGGGTTAGGGTTAGGGTTAGGGTTAGGGTTAGGGTTAGGGTTAGGGTTAGGGTTAGGGTTAGGGTTAGGGTTAGGGTTAGGGTTAGGGTTAGGGTTAGGGTTAGGGTTAGGGTTAGGGTTAGGGTTAGGGTTAGGGTTAGGGTTAGGGTTAGGGTTAGGGTTAGGGTTAGGGTTAGGGTTAGGGTTAGGGTTAGGGTTAGGGTTAGGGTTAGGGTTAGGGTTAGGGTTAGGGTTAGGGTTAGGGTTAGGGTTAGGGTTAGGGTTAGGGTTAGGGTTAGGGTTAGGGTTAGGGTTAGGGTTAGGGTTAGGGTTAGGGTTAGGGTTAGGGTTAGGGTTAGGGTTAGGGTTAGGGTTAGGGTTAGGGTTAGGGTTAGGGTTAGGGTTAGGGTTAGGGTTAGGGTTAGGGTTAGGGTTAGGGTTAGGGTTAGGGTTAGGGTTAGGGTTAGGGTTAGGGTTAGGGTTAGGGTTAGGGTTAGGGTTAGGGTTAGGGTTAGGGTTAGGGTTAGGGTTAGGGTTAGGGTTAGGGTTAGGGTTAGGGTTAGGGTTAGGGTTAGGGTTAGGGTTAGGGTTAGGGTTAGGGTTAGGGTTAGGGTTAGGGTTAGGGTTAGGGTTAGGGTTAGGGTTAGGGTTAGGGTTAGGGTTAGGGTTAGGGTTAGGGTTAGGGTTAGGGTTAGGGTTAGGGTTAGGGTTAGGGTTAGGGTTAGGGTTAGGGTTAGGGTTAGGGTTAGGGTTAGGGTTAGGGTTAGGGTTAGGGTTAGGGTTAGGGTTAGGGTTAGGGTTAGGGTTAGGGTTAGGGTTAGGGTTAGGGTTAGGGTTAGGGTTAGGGTTAGGGTTAGGGTTAGGGTTAGGGTTAGGGTTAGGGTTAGGGTTAGGGTTAGGGTTAGGGTTAGGGTTAGGGTTAGGGTTAGGGTTAGGGTTAGGGTTAGGGTTAGGGTTAGGGTTAGGGTTAGGGTTAGGGTTAGGGTTAGGGTTAGGGTTAGGGTTAGGGTTAGGGTTAGGGTTAGGGTTAGGGTTAGGGTTAGGGTTAGGGTTAGGGTTAGGGTTAGGGTTAGGGTTAGGGTTAGGGTTAGGGTTAGGGTTAGGGTTAGGGTTAGGGTTAGGGTTAGGGTTAGGGTTAGGGTTAGGGTTAGGGTTAGGGTTAGGGTTAGGGTTAGGGTTAGGGTTAGGGTTAGGGTTAGGGTTAGGGTTAGGGTTAGGGTTAGGGTTAGGGTTAGGGTTAGGGTTAGGGTTAGGGTTAGGGTTAGGGTTAGGGTTAGGGTTAGGGTTAGGGTTAGGGTTAGGGTTAGGGTTAGGGTTAGGGTTAGGGTTAGGGTTAGGGTTAGGGTTAGGGTTAGGGTTAGGGTTAGGGTTAGGGTTAGGGTTAGGGTTAGGGTTAGGGTTAGGGTTAGGGTTAGGGTTAGGGTTAGGGTTAGGGTTAGGGTTAGGGTTAGGGTTAGGGTTAGGGTTAGGGTTAGGGTTAGGGTTAGGGTTAGGGTTAGGGTTAGGGTTAGGGTTAGGGTTAGGGTTAGGGTTAGGGTTAGGGTTAGGGTTAGGGTTAGGGTTAGGGTTAGGGTTAGGGTTAGGGTTAGGGTTAGGGTTAGGGTTAGGGTTAGGGTTAGGGTTAGGGTTAGGGTTAGGGTTAGGGTTAGGGTTAGGGTTAGGGTTAGGGTTAGGGTTAGGGTTAGGGTTAGGGTTAGGGTTAGGGTTAGGGTTAGGGTTAGGGTTAGGGTTAGGGTTAGGGTTAGGGTTAGGGTTAGGGTTAGGGTTAGGGTTAGGGTTAGGGTTAGGGTTAGGGTTAGGGTTAGGGTTAGGGTTAGGGTTAGGGTTAGGGTTAGGGTTAGGGTTAGGGTTAGGGTTAGGGTTAGGGTTAGGGTTAGGGTTAGGGTTAGGGTTAGGGTTAGGGTTAGGGTTAGGGTTAGGGTTAGGGTTAGGGTTAGGGTTAGGGTTAGGGTTAGGGTTAGGGTTAGGGTTAGGGTTAGGGTTAGGGTTAGGGTTAGGGTTAGGGTTAGGGTTAGGGTTAGGGTTAGGGTTAGGGTTAGGGTTAGGGTTAGGGTTAGGGTTAGGGTTAGGGTTAGGGTTAGGGTTAGGGTTAGGGTTAGGGTTAGGGTTAGGGTTAGGGTTAGGGTTAGGGTTAGGGTTAGGGTTAGGGTTAGGGTTAGGGTTAGGGTTAGGGTTAGGGTTAGGGTTAGGGTTAGGGTTAGGGTTAGGGTTAGGGTTAGGGTTAGGGTTAGGGTTAGGGTTAGGGTTAGGGTTAGGGTTAGGGTTAGGGTTAGGGTTAGGGTTAGGGTTAGGGTTAGGGTTAGGGTTAGGGTTAGGGTTAGGGTTAGGGTTAGGGTTAGGGTTAGGGTTAGGGTTAGGGTTAGGGTTAGGGTTAGGGTTAGGGTTAGGGTTAGGGTTAGGGTTAGGGTTAGGGTTAGGGTTAGGGTTAGGGTTAGGGTTAGGGTTAGGGTTAGGGTTAGGGTTAGGGTTAGGGTTAGGGTTAGGGTTAGGGTTAGGGTTAGGGTTAGGGTTAGGGTTAGGGTTAGGGTTAGGGTTAGGGTTAGGGTTAGGGTTAGGGTTAGGGTTAGGGTTAGGGTTAGGGTTAGGGTTAGGGTTAGGGTTAGGGTTAGGGTTAGGGTTAGGGTTAGGGTTAGGGTTAGGGTTAGGGTTAGGGTTAGGGTTAGGGTTAGGGTTAGGGTTAGGGTTAGGGTTAGGGTTAGGGTTAGGGTTAGGGTTAGGGTTAGGGTTAGGGTTAGGGTTAGGGTTAGGGTTAGGGTTAGGGTTAGGGTTAGGGTTAGGGTTAGGGTTAGGGTTAGGGTTAGGGTTAGGGTTAGGGTTAGGGTTAGGGTTAGGGTTAGGGTTAGGGTTAGGGTTAGGGTTAGGGTTAGGGTTAGGGTTAGGGTTAGGGTTAGGGTTAGGGTTAGGGTTAGGGTTAGGGTTAGGGTTAGGGTTAGGGTTAGGGTTAGGGTTAGGGTTAGGGTTAGGGTTAGGGTTAGGGTTAGGGTTAGGGTTAGGGTTAGGGTTAGGGTTAGGGTTAGGGTTAGGGTTAGGGTTAGGGTTAGGGTTAGGGTTAGGGTTAGGGTTAGGGTTAGGGTTAGGGTTAGGGTTAGGGTTAGGGTTAGGGTTAGGGTTAGGGTTAGGGTTAGGGTTAGGGTTAGGGTTAGGGTTAGGGTTAGGGTTAGGGTTAGGGTTAGGGTTAGGGTTAGGGTTAGGGTTAGGGTTAGGGTTAGGGTTAGGGTTAGGGTTAGGGTTAGGGTTAGGGTTAGGGTTAGGGTTAGGGTTAGGGTTAGGGTTAGGGTTAGGGTTAGGGTTAGGGTTAGGGTTAGGGTTAGGGTTAGGGTTAGGGTTAGGGTTAGGGTTAGGGTTAGGGTTAGGGTTAGGGTTAGGGTTAGGGTTAGGGTTAGGGTTAGGGTTAGGGTTAGGGTTAGGGTTAGGGTTAGGGTTAGGGTTAGGGTTAGGGTTAGGGTTAGGGTTAGGGTTAGGGTTAGGGTTAGGGTTAGGGTTAGGGTTAGGGTTAGGGTTAGGGTTAGGGTTAGGGTTAGGGTTAGGGTTAGGGTTAGGGTTAGGGTTAGGGTTAGGGTTAGGGTTAGGGTTAGGGTTAGGGTTAGGGTTAGGGTTAGGGTTAGGGTTAGGGTTAGGGTTAGGGTTAGGGTTAGGGTTAGGGTTAGGGTTAGGGTTAGGGTTAGGGTTAGGGTTAGGGTTAGGGTTAGGGTTAGGGTTAGGGTTAGGGTTAGGGTTAGGGTTAGGGTTAGGGTTAGGGTTAGGGTTAGGGTTAGGGTTAGGGTTAGGGTTAGGGTTAGGGTTAGGGTTAGGGTTAGGGTTAGGGTTAGGGTTAGGGTTAGGGTTAGGGTTAGGGTTAGGGTTAGGGTTAGGGTTAGGGTTAGGGTTAGGGTTAGGGTTAGGGTTAGGGTTAGGGTTAGGGTTAGGGTTAGGGTTAGGGTTAGGGTTAGGGTTAGGGTTAGGGTTAGGGTTAGGGTTAGGGTTAGGGTTAGGGTTAGGGTTAGGGTTAGGGTTAGGGTTAGGGTTAGGGTTAGGGTTAGGGTTAGGGTTAGGGTTAGGGTTAGGGTTAGGGTTAGGGTTAGGGTTAGGGTTAGGGTTAGGGTTAGGGTTAGGGTTAGGGTTAGGGTTAGGGTTAGGGTTAGGGTTAGGGTTAGGGTTAGGGTTAGGGTTAGGGTTAGGGTTAGGGTTAGGGTTAGGGTTAGGGTTAGGGTTAGGGTTAGGGTTAGGGTTAGGGTTAGGGTTAGGGTTAGGGTTAGGGTTAGGGTTAGGGTTAGGGTTAGGGTTAGGGTTAGGGTTAGGGTTAGGGTTAGGGTTAGGGTTAGGGTTAGGGTTAGGGTTAGGGTTAGGGTTAGGGTTAGGGTTAGGGTTAGGGTTAGGGTTAGGGTTAGGGTTAGGGTTAGGGTTAGGGTTAGGGTTAGGGTTAGGGTTAGGGTTAGGGTTAGGGTTAGGGTTAGGGTTAGGGTTAGGGTTAGGGTTAGGGTTAGGGTTAGGGTTAGGGTTAGGGTTAGGGTTAGGGTTAGGGTTAGGGTTAGGGTTAGGGTTAGGGTTAGGGTTAGGGTTAGGGTTAGGGTTAGGGTTAGGGTTAGGGTTAGGGTTAGGGTTAGGGTTAGGGTTAGGGTTAGGGTTAGGGTTAGGGTTAGGGTTAGGGTTAGGGTTAGGGTTAGGGTTAGGGTTAGGGTTAGGGTTAGGGTTAGGGTTAGGGTTAGGGTTAGGGTTAGGGTTAGGGTTAGGGTTAGGGTTAGGGTTAGGGTTAGGGTTAGGGTTAGGGTTAGGGTTAGGGTTAGGGTTAGGGTTAGGGTTAGGGTTAGGGTTAGGGTTAGGGTTAGGGTTAGGGTTAGGGTTAGGGTTAGGGTTAGGGTTAGGGTTAGGGTTAGGGTTAGGGTTAGGGTTAGGGTTAGGGTTAGGGTTAGGGTTAGGGTTAGGGTTAGGGTTAGGGTTAGGGTTAGGGTTAGGGTTAGGGTTAGGGTTAGGGTTAGGGTTAGGGTTAGGGTTAGGGTTAGGGTTAGGGTTAGGGTTAGGGTTAGGGTTAGGGTTAGGGTTAGGGTTAGGGTTAGGGTTAGGGTTAGGGTTAGGGTTAGGGTTAGGGTTAGGGTTAGGGTTAGGGTTAGGGTTAGGGTTAGGGTTAGGGTTAGGGTTAGGGTTAGGGTTAGGGTTAGGGTTAGGGTTAGGGTTAGGGTTAGGGTTAGGGTTAGGGTTAGGGTTAGGGTTAGGGTTAGGGTTAGGGTTAGGGTTAGGGTTAGGGTTAGGGTTAGGGTTAGGGTTAGGGTTAGGGTTAGGGTTAGGGTTAGGGTTAGGGTTAGGGTTAGGGTTAGGGTTAGGGTTAGGGTTAGGGTTAGGGTTAGGGTTAGGGTTAGGGTTAGGGTTAGGGTTAGGGTTAGGGTTAGGGTTAGGGTTAGGGTTAGGGTTAGGGTTAGGGTTAGGGTTAGGGTTAGGGTTAGGGTTAGGGTTAGGGTTAGGGTTAGGGTTAGGGTTAGGGTTAGGGTTAGGGTTAGGGTTAGGGTTAGGGTTAGGGTTAGGGTTAGGGTTAGGGTTAGGGTTAGGGTTAGGGTTAGGGTTAGGGTTAGGGTTAGGGTTAGGGTTAGGGTTAGGGTTAGGGTTAGGGTTAGGGTTAGGGTTAGGGTTAGGGTTAGGGTTAGGGTTAGGGTTAGGGTTAGGGTTAGGGTTAGGGTTAGGGTTAGGGTTAGGGTTAGGGTTAGGGTTAGGGTTAGGGTTAGGGTTAGGGTTAGGGTTAGGGTTAGGGTTAGGGTTAGGGTTAGGGTTAGGGTTAGGGTTAGGGTTAGGGTTAGGGTTAGGGTTAGGGTTAGGGTTAGGGTTAGGGTTAGGGTTAGGGTTAGGGTTAGGGTTAGGGTTAGGGTTAGGGTTAGGGTTAGGGTTAGGGTTAGGGTTAGGGTTAGGGTTAGGGTTAGGGTTAGGGTTAGGGTTAGGGTTAGGGTTAGGGTTAGGGTTAGGGTTAGGGTTAGGGTTAGGGTTAGGGTTAGGGTTAGGGTTAGGGTTAGGGTTAGGGTTAGGGTTAGGGTTAGGGTTAGGGTTAGGGTTAGGGTTAGGGTTAGGGTTAGGGTTAGGGTTAGGGTTAGGGTTAGGGTTAGGGTTAGGGTTAGGGTTAGGGTTAGGGTTAGGGTTAGGGTTAGGGTTAGGGTTAGGGTTAGGGTTAGGGTTAGGGTTAGGGTTAGGGTTAGGGTTAGGGTTAGGGTTAGGGTTAGGGTTAGGGTTAGGGTTAGGGTTAGGGTTAGGGTTAGGGTTAGGGTTAGGGTTAGGGTTAGGGTTAGGGTTAGGGTTAGGGTTAGGGTTAGGGTTAGGGTTAGGGTTAGGGTTAGGGTTAGGGTTAGGGTTAGGGTTAGGGTTAGGGTTAGGGTTAGGGTTAGGGTTAGGGTTAGGGTTAGGGTTAGGGTTAGGGTTAGGGTTAGGGTTAGGGTTAGGGTTAGGGTTAGGGTTAGGGTTAGGGTTAGGGTTAGGGTTAGGGTTAGGGTTAGGGTTAGGGTTAGGGTTAGGGTTAGGGTTAGGGTTAGGGTTAGGGTTAGGGTTAGGGTTAGGGTTAGGGTTAGGGTTAGGGTTAGGGTTAGGGTTAGGGTTAGGGTTAGGGTTAGGGTTAGGGTTAGGGTTAGGGTTAGGGTTAGGGTTAGGGTTAGGGTTAGGGTTAGGGTTAGGGTTAGGGTTAGGGTTAGGGTTAGGGTTAGGGTTAGGGTTAGGGTTAGGGTTAGGGTTAGGGTTAGGGTTAGGGTTAGGGTTAGGGTTAGGGTTAGGGTTAGGGTTAGGGTTAGGGTTAGGGTTAGGGTTAGGGTTAGGGTTAGGGTTAGGGTTAGGGTTAGGGTTAGGGTTAGGGTTAGGGTTAGGGTTAGGGTTAGGGTTAGGGTTAGGGTTAGGGTTAGGGTTAGGGTTAGGGTTAGGGTTAGGGTTAGGGTTAGGGTTAGGGTTAGGGTTAGGGTTAGGGTTAGGGTTAGGGTTAGGGTTAGGGTTAGGGTTAGGGTTAGGGTTAGGGTTAGGGTTAGGGTTAGGGTTAGGGTTAGGGTTAGGGTTAGGGTTAGGGTTAGGGTTAGGGTTAGGGTTAGGGTTAGGGTTAGGGTTAGGGTTAGGGTTAGGGTTAGGGTTAGGGTTAGGGTTAGGGTTAGGGTTAGGGTTAGGGTTAGGGTTAGGGTTAGGGTTAGGGTTAGGGTTAGGGTTAGGGTTAGGGTTAGGGTTAGGGTTAGGGTTAGGGTTAGGGTTAGGGTTAGGGTTAGGGTTAGGGTTAGGGTTAGGGTTAGGGTTAGGGTTAGGGTTAGGGTTAGGGTTAGGGTTAGGGTTAGGGTTAGGGTTAGGGTTAGGGTTAGGGTTAGGGTTAGGGTTAGGGTTAGGGTTAGGGTTAGGGTTAGGGTTAGGGTTAGGGTTAGGGTTAGGGTTAGGGTTAGGGTTAGGGTTAGGGTTAGGGTTAGGGTTAGGGTTAGGGTTAGGGTTAGGGTTAGGGTTAGGGTTAGGGTTAGGGTTAGGGTTAGGGTTAGGGTTAGGGTTAGGGTTAGGGTTAGGGTTAGGGTTAGGGTTAGGGTTAGGGTTAGGGTTAGGGTTAGGGTTAGGGTTAGGGTTAGGGTTAGGGTTAGGGTTAGGGTTAGGGTTAGGGTTAGGGTTAGGGTTAGGGTTAGGGTTAGGGTTAGGGTTAGGGTTAGGGTTAGGGTTAGGGTTAGGGTTAGGGTTAGGGTTAGGGTTAGGGTTAGGGTTAGGGTTAGGGTTAGGGTTAGGGTTAGGGTTAGGGTTAGGGTTAGGGTTAGGGTTAGGGTTAGGGTTAGGGTTAGGGTTAGGGTTAGGGTTAGGGTTAGGGTTAGGGTTAGGGTTAGGGTTAGGGTTAGGGTTAGGGTTAGGGTTAGGGTTAGGGTTAGGGTTAGGGTTAGGGTTAGGGTTAGGGTTAGGGTTAGGGTTAGGGTTAGGGTTAGGGTTAGGGTTAGGGTTAGGGTTAGGGTTAGGGTTAGGGTTAGGGTTAGGGTTAGGGTTAGGGTTAGGGTTAGGGTTAGGGTTAGGGTTAGGGTTAGGGTTAGGGTTAGGGTTAGGGTTAGGGTTAGGGTTAGGGTTAGGGTTAGGGTTAGGGTTAGGGTTAGGGTTAGGGTTAGGGTTAGGGTTAGGGTTAGGGTTAGGGTTAGGGTTAGGGTTAGGGTTAGGGTTAGGGTTAGGGTTAGGGTTAGGGTTAGGGTTAGGGTTAGGGTTAGGGTTAGGGTTAGGGTTAGGGTTAGGGTTAGGGTTAGGGTTAGGGTTAGGGTTAGGGTTAGGGTTAGGGTTAGGGTTAGGGTTAGGGTTAGGGTTAGGGTTAGGGTTAGGGTTAGGGTTAGGGTTAGGGTTAGGGTTAGGGTTAGGGTTAGGGTTAGGGTTAGGGTTAGGGTTAGGGTTAGGGTTAGGGTTAGGGTTAGGGTTAGGGTTAGGGTTAGGGTTAGGGTTAGGGTTAGGGTTAGGGTTAGGGTTAGGGTTAGGGTTAGGGTTAGGGTTAGGGTTAGGGTTAGGGTTAGGGTTAGGGTTAGGGTTAGGGTTAGGGTTAGGGTTAGGGTTAGGGTTAGGGTTAGGGTTAGGGTTAGGGTTAGGGTTAGGGTTAGGGTTAGGGTTAGGGTTAGGGTTAGGGTTAGGGTTAGGGTTAGGGTTAGGGTTAGGGTTAGGGTTAGGGTTAGGGTTAGGGTTAGGGTTAGGGTTAGGGTTAGGGTTAGGGTTAGGGTTAGGGTTAGGGTTAGGGTTAGGGTTAGGGTTAGGGTTAGGGTTAGGGTTAGGGTTAGGGTTAGGGTTAGGGTTAGGGTTAGGGTTAGGGTTAGGGTTAGGGTTAGGGTTAGGGTTAGGGTTAGGGTTAGGGTTAGGGTTAGGGTTAGGGTTAGGGTTAGGGTTAGGGTTAGGGTTAGGGTTAGGGTTAGGGTTAGGGTTAGGGTTAGGGTTAGGGTTAGGGTTAGGGTTAGGGTTAGGGTTAGGGTTAGGGTTAGGGTTAGGGTTAGGGTTAGGGTTAGGGTTAGGGTTAGGGTTAGGGTTAGGGTTAGGGTTAGGGTTAGGGTTAGGGTTAGGGTTAGGGTTAGGGTTAGGGTTAGGGTTAGGGTTAGGGTTAGGGTTAGGGTTAGGGTTAGGGTTAGGGTTAGGGTTAGGGTTAGGGTTAGGGTTAGGGTTAGGGTTAGGGTTAGGGTTAGGGTTAGGGTTAGGGTTAGGGTTAGGGTTAGGGTTAGGGTTAGGGTTAGGGTTAGGGTTAGGGTTAGGGTTAGGGTTAGGGTTAGGGTTAGGGTTAGGGTTAGGGTTAGGGTTAGGGTTAGGGTTAGGGTTAGGGTTAGGGTTAGGGTTAGGGTTAGGGTTAGGGTTAGGGTTAGGGTTAGGGTTAGGGTTAGGGTTAGGGTTAGGGTTAGGGTTAGGGTTAGGGTTAGGGTTAGGGTTAGGGTTAGGGTTAGGGTTAGGGTTAGGGTTAGGGTTAGGGTTAGGGTTAGGGTTAGGGTTAGGGTTAGGGTTAGGGTTAGGGTTAGGGTTAGGGTTAGGGTTAGGGTTAGGGTTAGGGTTAGGGTTAGGGTTAGGGTTAGGGTTAGGGTTAGGGTTAGGGTTAGGGTTAGGGTTAGGGTTAGGGTTAGGGTTAGGGTTAGGGTTAGGGTTAGGGTTAGGGTTAGGGTTAGGGTTAGGGTTAGGGTTAGGGTTAGGGTTAGGGTTAGGGTTAGGGTTAGGGTTAGGGTTAGGGTTAGGGTTAGGGTTAGGGTTAGGGTTAGGGTTAGGGTTAGGGTTAGGGTTAGGGTTAGGGTTAGGGTTAGGGTTAGGGTTAGGGTTAGGGTTAGGGTTAGGGTTAGGGTTAGGGTTAGGGTTAGGGTTAGGGTTAGGGTTAGGGTTAGGGTTAGGGTTAGGGTTAGGGTTAGGGTTAGGGTTAGGGTTAGGGTTAGGGTTAGGGTTAGGGTTAGGGTTAGGGTTAGGGTTAGGGTTAGGGTTAGGGTTAGGGTTAGGGTTAGGGTTAGGGTTAGGGTTAGGGTTAGGGTTAGGGTTAGGGTTAGGGTTAGGGTTAGGGTTAGGGTTAGGGTTAGGGTTAGGGTTAGGGTTAGGGTTAGGGTTAGGGTTAGGGTTAGGGTTAGGGTTAGGGTTAGGGTTAGGGTTAGGGTTAGGGTTAGGGTTAGGGTTAGGGTTAGGGTTAGGGTTAGGGTTAGGGTTAGGGTTAGGGTTAGGGTTAGGGTTAGGGTTAGGGTTAGGGTTAGGGTTAGGGTTAGGGTTAGGGTTAGGGTTAGGGTTAGGGTTAGGGTTAGGGTTAGGGTTAGGGTTAGGGTTAGGGTTAGGGTTAGGGTTAGGGTTAGGGTTAGGGTTAGGGTTAGGGTTAGGGTTAGGGTTAGGGTTAGGGTTAGGGTTAGGGTTAGGGTTAGGGTTAGGGTTAGGGTTAGGGTTAGGGTTAGGGTTAGGGTTAGGGTTAGGGTTAGGGTTAGGGTTAGGGTTAGGGTTAGGGTTAGGGTTAGGGTTAGGGTTAGGGTTAGGGTTAGGGTTAGGGTTAGGGTTAGGGTTAGGGTTAGGGTTAGGGTTAGGGTTAGGGTTAGGGTTAGGGTTAGGGTTAGGGTTAGGGTTAGGGTTAGGGTTAGGGTTAGGGTTAGGGTTAGGGTTAGGGTTAGGGTTAGGGTTAGGGTTAGGGTTAGGGTTAGGGTTAGGGTTAGGGTTAGGGTTAGGGTTAGGGTTAGGGTTAGGGTTAGGGTTAGGGTTAGGGTTAGGGTTAGGGTTAGGGTTAGGGTTAGGGTTAGGGTTAGGGTTAGGGTTAGGGTTAGGGTTAGGGTTAGGGTTAGGGTTAGGGTTAGGGTTAGGGTTAGGGTTAGGGTTAGGGTTAGGGTTAGGGTTAGGGTTAGGGTTAGGGTTAGGGTTAGGGTTAGGGTTAGGGTTAGGGTTAGGGTTAGGGTTAGGGTTAGGGTTAGGGTTAGGGTTAGGGTTAGGGTTAGGGTTAGGGTTAGGGTTAGGGTTAGGGTTAGGGTTAGGGTTAGGGTTAGGGTTAGGGTTAGGGTTAGGGTTAGGGTTAGGGTTAGGGTTAGGGTTAGGGTTAGGGTTAGGGTTAGGGTTAGGGTTAGGGTTAGGGTTAGGGTTAGGGTTAGGGTTAGGGTTAGGGTTAGGGTTAGGGTTAGGGTTAGGGTTAGGGTTAGGGTTAGGGTTAGGGTTAGGGTTAGGGTTAGGGTTAGGGTTAGGGTTAGGGTTAGGGTTAGGGTTAGGGTTAGGGTTAGGGTTAGGGTTAGGGTTAGGGTTAGGGTTAGGGTTAGGGTTAGGGTTAGGGTTAGGGTTAGGGTTAGGGTTAGGGTTAGGGTTAGGGTTAGGGTTAGGGTTAGGGTTAGGGTTAGGGTTAGGGTTAGGGTTAGGGTTAGGGTTAGGGTTAGGGTTAGGGTTAGGGTTAGGGTTAGGGTTAGGGTTAGGGTTAGGGTTAGGGTTAGGGTTAGGGTTAGGGTTAGGGTTAGGGTTAGGGTTAGGGTTAGGGTTAGGGTTAGGGTTAGGGTTAGGGTTAGGGTTAGGGTTAGGGTTAGGGTTAGGGTTAGGGTTAGGGTTAGGGTTAGGGTTAGGGTTAGGGTTAGGGTTAGGGTTAGGGTTAGGGTTAGGGTTAGGGTTAGGGTTAGGGTTAGGGTTAGGGTTAGGGTTAGGGTTAGGGTTAGGGTTAGGGTTAGGGTTAGGGTTAGGGTTAGGGTTAGGGTTAGGGTTAGGGTTAGGGTTAGGGTTAGGGTTAGGGTTAGGGTTAGGGTTAGGGTTAGGGTTAGGGTTAGGGTTAGGGTTAGGGTTAGGGTTAGGGTTAGGGTTAGGGTTAGGGTTAGGGTTAGGGTTAGGGTTAGGGTTAGGGTTAGGGTTAGGGTTAGGGTTAGGGTTAGGGTTAGGGTTAGGGTTAGGGTTAGGGTTAGGGTTAGGGTTAGGGTTAGGGTTAGGGTTAGGGTTAGGGTTAGGGTTAGGGTTAGGGTTAGGGTTAGGGTTAGGGTTAGGGTTAGGGTTAGGGTTAGGGTTAGGGTTAGGGTTAGGGTTAGGGTTAGGGTTAGGGTTAGGGTTAGGGTTAGGGTTAGGGTTAGGGTTAGGGTTAGGGTTAGGGTTAGGGTTAGGGTTAGGGTTAGGGTTAGGGTTAGGGTTAGGGTTAGGGTTAGGGTTAGGGTTAGGGTTAGGGTTAGGGTTAGGGTTAGGGTTAGGGTTAGGGTTAGGGTTAGGGTTAGGGTTAGGGTTAGGGTTAGGGTTAGGGTTAGGGTTAGGGTTAGGGTTAGGGTTAGGG